>NC_142949.1:12486205-12663705 GCF_046866305.1 Octopus bimaculoides
TTTGACTGCGGCCATGCTGGAGCACCGCCTTTAGTCGAGCAAATCGACCCCAGGACTTATTCTTTGTAAGCCTAGTACTTATTCTATCGGTATCTTTTGCCGAACTGCTAGGCTACGTAAACACACCAGCATCGGTTGTCAAGTGGTGTCGGGGGCACAAACACAGACACACACACATATATATAACGGGTTTCTTTCAGTTTCCGTCTGCCAAATCCACTCACAAAACTTTGGTCGGCCCAAGGCTATAGAAGACACTTGCAAAAGGTGTCACACAGTGGGACTGAACCCATAATCATATGGTTGGTAAGCAGGCTTCTTACCAAACAGCCACTCTTGCATCTATAGATATATTATCTTTTGCTTGTTTCTGTCATTAGACTGTGGTCATGCTGGGGCAACGTCTCGAAGAAATCAACCCAAGTACTTTTTTAAGCCAGGTTCTTCTATCGGTCCCTTTTGCCAAACTGTTATGTCACAGAGATGTAAACACACCAACACCAGTTGTCAAGAGGTGGTGGGGGACAAACACAGATACACATACACACACATTTGTATATGCGATAAGCTTCTTTCAGTTTCCATCTACTAAATCCACTCACAAGAGTTTGGTTAACCCAAGGCTATAGTAGAAGATACTTGCCCAAGGTGCCATGCAATGGGACTGAACCCAGAACCCTGTAGTCAGAGAGCAAGTTCCTTACCACACAACCACGCATACTATATATATAATGTCACACACATACACACACGATTGCCTCAAAACAACAGCTGGTACATTAGGTACATTATGAGAAGCCAGACCATCTGTACACAATTCTTAGGATCTCCATGGATAGGAAACTAAATCAAGCCTGACAAAGGTGAAAATTTGAACAATGACATGAAGGATTGGACAAGGAGCACCCTGGCAATGAGTACAGCTGCAGCACAAGACCCACTGGCATGGTGCTTGTGTCTAAGGCTCCCAACGCTTTACCATGAGGATGGTCATATCCATTAATGCAGATAACTATACATATATACTTTTCTACTCTGGGCACAAGGCCCGAAACATTTGGGGAGGGGACCAGTTGATTAGATCGACCCCAGTACGTAACTGGTACTTAATTTATCGACCTTGAAAGGATAAAAGGTAAAGTCAACCTTGGCAGAATTTGAACTCAGAACGTAAAGACAGACGAAATTCCGCTACGCATTTCGCCCAGCGTACTAACGTTTCTGCCAGCTCACTGCTTTGATAGTTATACATATATATGTACATAGATTGCTGCTTCTGTTACAGGTAGGATCAACAAAAAAGTACTCCATCTCCAGGGGCAAAGAAATCGATTTACTGCTCGTCATCCGAAATTGCTGGCCTAGTGCCAAAATTTGAAACCAATATACGAAGTATTTAAATGAACTACAAATAGTTTCATGCCATGGAAACACAATAGTTTGGCATATATAACATGCCTTGTGTAGCTCATATCTAAATATTGTGTATATTAAATTAGTGAGGGCACGTGGCTTAGTGGTTAGGGTATTTGACCCACGATCATATGGTCATGAGTTCAATTTCTGGCAACACATTGTGTCCTTGAGCAAGACACTTTATTTTCATGTTGCTCCTGTCCACTCAGTTGGCAAAAATGGGTTGTACCTGTAATTCAAAGGGCCAGTCTTTTCACATTCTGTATCAGAATGAATCTCCCTGAGAACTACATTAACGGTACACGTGTCTGTGGAGTTCTCAGCCACTTGCACATTAATTTCACGAGCAGGCCATTCCGTTGATCAGATCAACTGAAACCCTTGTCATTATAACCGATGGAATGTCATATTAAATTATGTGTGTGTGTGTGTCTGTGTGTGCATGCAGGCGTGCGTATACACATGTTTTTCCACATCCCTTTTTGTATGCCAACATGGGTTAGACTAGGCATGGGCAATCCTTTTCAAGAAGTAGGCCACATGAGACATGGTTCATCATCAGGGGGGGGGGGGGCCATGCAACTAAAAACAAAACTTCAATGTGACTTTCCATGACGGCGTGCCATTTAGAAAGTACCATGTGCCGCAGATTACCCCTGAATGAGTTAAACCAATGGTTCCCAAAGTGGGCGGTATTGCCCACCCCTGGGGGCACTGGAAAGTTCCAAGTGGGTGTTTTTGAAAAATTGGGGCAATAATGGGGTAGCGATTTATGTAAAAACAACAAAATAATGGGTTCATTAAGTTTTATTTGTGAAATACAATTACTTTGAATTTGCTTCAGAAAGGTCTACTTTTGTGATGGTTAGTTGGGGTGGGGGCACGTGGAATGTGGCGTGGGTGTCATGGGGGTGGCAGCCCGAAAAAGTTTGGGAACTACTGGGTTAAACAAATATGTTTCTGGGGTACTGTTTTCACAGTTGGGTCAGATGTGTGTCCCTTCCAGACACAAACTCTTACTTGTTTTCCACAACACTTTTGAAAACCCAAAGCAAAGCAAGGAAATGATTTATTTGCAGAAGTTCCACCAACAACACCACTTAATTGGGTGAGGAATGGACAAGAGAATGTGAGCAGAGGAGTGGATACAGGGTGGGTGGGAAAGTTCACGAGGGCATGAAAGGGGAGTGACAGGGACAGTGGTGAATGCAGCGAAGGGTGAACAACAGGTGGATGCATGGTCAATGGTTTGGCAGGATGGAGGTGGGTGAGTGAAATAGAAGCAGGTCAGGGAAGAGGAAGATGGGGTGGGTGGGGAGTAAAAAGTATAATAAAACTATTGATAGATGGGAGCTAGGGAGATGAGGGGGTGAGGGAGGGACGCACAGTGATAGAGATGAGGGGGTGAGGGAGGGACGCACAGTGATAGAGATGAGGTGGTGAGGGAGGGACGCACAGTGATAGAGATGGTAGCTTAGAGAATCATCATCATCATCATTTAAGGTCTGCTTTCCATGCTGGCATGGGTTGGATGGTCTGAGAGGGGCTGGTTAGGCAGAAGACTACACCAAGCTCTGCTGCCTGTTTTGGTGTGGCTTCTATGGAAGGATGCCCTTCCTGATACCGACCACTTCAAAGAGCGTAACTGGGGTTTTTTTTTTTTTTTTGTGACACCAGCAGCAGTGAGACCACTGAGTAATTTGCAAGACAAGACCTCTCAATGGGTGGGGGAGAAGTATTGAGGGACAGAAGAGCTGCCCTGCATTAGAAGAGAAACATGGCTACCTCAAATGCAGAGGGGTGGTGGAGAGGTGATAAAGATGTGACAGTGAAGGGATCAGGGACCATACACCCAAATTACAAGGTGTATATAATGAAGTAGGAGAGAAAAATGGTGAAGATGGGGGGGAGCAGAGTCCAGCAGAAATAGTAAGTGACAAATGAAGGTGAGGGTGACAACCTATTAAAAGCTGGTATGAGAGTGTGTTTAGGGAAAAAGGGGTTTCAGTGGGAAATGAGATGGTAAAGGATGATACTGAAAGTGGGAGAAAGGACAAAATGAAGTAGTTTAAAGGAGAGAGACATAATTGAGGGCACAGAAGGGAATCCATTTAATTACAACATGAGACAGTAAGTGCCCTAGAGAGGAGAGTGATGGAAGGATGAATGTTTGGAAGATGAATTTTACAATATATATATAAATAACCATGATGCTTCAAGACTTTCAGCTCAGAAAAGTTCCAACCTGAAGCATTATTTTATTTATTTCCTGACTTTTTTTTTTAATCCTTTGTGGAAAATCAATTTTTCACAATGAATGTCTGAAATTTTAAGTCCATTGAATCAACCATATATATAGATACATATACACAAACACATATATATAATCTGTCCTTCCTCCCTCATCAGCTATTAGAGGAATCAACCAAGCGAGAAGCAATAAAGGTACTCCCCAGATCTCAAATCATGAGGAAACATGACCAAACTTATTCTTCAGGGCTTTCATTTTCCCCGTTTGTATGAAACTCCTCCATTTATCTTTCAGGTTAACGTTGCTCCGGTGAGTACCCAAATGGTCCCGGATATCAGCCCATTTACCAACTCCAATGAGCTTCACAGCCTGATAGAACTCTTCTTCTTGTTCCTCGGTCCACACTTTTCGGTGCATTTTGTTACTACTTTTTGTCTTTGGAGGCTGATTGTATTTCAAACTTTTTCTCACATGTAATGATGGCAACTGCGGATATCTGTCATTAACTGTGAATAAAAAATAACAAAGAAAATAAACTTTAGTAATACAGAATTGTCTGAGCATAAAACTGATCATGAAATAGTATTTCATGGGTTGTCTAGAGCTTCAAATACAAAAGAAAACAATTTATCAAGATTTAACCGTTTAGCATTCAGATTACTCTTTCAAATGTAATCCTTATTTATTCACATTGATTTGAATTAATCCTGCATTATCTCGTAGCTCTCAGATTTCAACAATGTGATTGTTTACTTTTAGAATGACATTGTTGGGTAGGTGTGAGAGGCCAGATCTTGCCAGTTTGGACATAAAACAGGTAGGAAATTGTGGGACAGATATGGCCAGTTTAAGTCCTAAAGGGTCAATATACTGCATAATTCAAATAGTTCTGCCAACACAGAAGGAAACAAGGATTCATGGCAAGTCAGCTGTTACCTGTGCAGAAAATTGACCTTAATTCTGCAGGAAAAACAGCTAAATCAGCCGGCCTGGTCAATCATATTTAGACACTTTCATGTCTTGCTTAACCACATTTAGACCACATTTCATACTTTGGTCTATCACATTTAGACATATAGCATACCTTGGTCTATCATGCTCAGACCCTTTTCATGTCTTGATCTATCACATTTAAACTTCTTTTACACCCTGGTCTATCTCGTTTACACCTCTTCCATGACTTGGTCTGTCAGATTTGTGACTCAACTATTTACCCCTGTAGAAGTTGAAGTTGGGACACACATCTTTGCCTTTCCTTGAAAGGTCTGGTGCTCATAACTCACATCCAGACAGAATAGAATGAAGAGTTTGGTCCTCAAGGTAATGGACTTCAAACCAGTGACTCTTGACAGGCTCTCAAAGAACTTATACCCTCCTGCTATTCTACAGTTTTACAATAGATTGCATTTTCATGGCAGTATTTCTAAACGTAAAAGGCAGCAAACTGGCAGAATCATTAGCATGCCAGGCAAAATGCTTAGCAGCAGCTCATCCAGTGTTGCGTTCTGAGTTCAAATTCCACCAAGGTTGACTTTGACTTTCATCCTTTTGGAGTCATCATCATCATCGTCATCAGCATCATTTAACGTCCACTTTCTATGCTAGCATGGGTTGGACAATTTGACTAGGGACTGGCGAACCAGATGGCTACACCTATCTGATCTGGCAGAGGTTCTACAGCTGGATGCCCTTCCTAACGCCAACCACCTCCGAGAGTATAGTGGGTGCTTTTTACATGTCACCGGCATGAGGATCAGTCCGGTGGTACTGGCAACGGCCACACTCAAATGGTGTTTTTTACATGCCAGTTGCACAGGAGTCAGTCCAATGTTTTGTTCACATGCCACCGGAACAAGTGCCAGTAAGGCAAAGCTGGAAACGATCGCACTCAAATAGTGCTTTTTACGTGCCACCGGCACATATACCAAATAAGTACTGAGTTTGGTGTAATTGGCTAGAATCTTCATCCAAAATTTCAAGTAATATGCCTATAGTAGAAAGGATTATTATTATTATTATTATTATTATTATTATTATTATTATTAAGACACTGCACAGTGTACAAAATCATTAGGTTATTGATTGAAGATATTGTGTGTACCAGGCGGGGGGGGGGGGTTGTACTGTTTGTCAAGTCACAGCAAGGACTGGCAATCTGGCTGAGTTGTTAGCAAGCCAGGCAAAATGCTTAATGGTATTTTATCCTGCTTTATGTTCTGAGTTCAAATTCTGTCAAGGTAGACTTTGCCTTTCATCCTTTCAGGGTCAATAAAATAAATACCAGCTGAATTCTGGGGTCTATGCAATCGACTCTCCCTCCTCCTCGAAATTGCTGGCCTTGTGCCAAAATTTGGAACCAGTCTTTCTGAACAAATCCATGTTTCAATTTATTTCTAAAATAACTAAACATTTGAAAAAATTTAGTAAAATATGTTTTTTTCCCCATTATTAAAACACAATGGAAGATTTTATCCTATATAAATATATTCTAAGACCAGTGGACTTGCATCAAAGAACAAGAGATGGTCTCTTGCAGATTAGGTGTTTATTTTTTCTTACTTGCTGGGTCTGGAAGAAGGGGTCAGTATCCATGGCTTTCCCAGCATACCACCCACACCACCACCACCATCACCACCACCACCACCACCACCACCATCACCACCACCCCCACCAAAACCACCATCGTTATTGTAAATTAATACCTGCCAGAAAGATATTGAGCAGAGATGGAATTCCAGAGGGCCAACACTCTAGGAAAGAAGAATTGGGTGTAACAATTAGTGTGGGTCCCGGTGCAGTGGGGAGTGGGGTGTCACAACAAGATGAAGAGTGGAGGTGATGTAAACAAGTGAGATGGGAGCAGCTAAGTGAGGTGGCATGAGACCAATCAGCTCTGCTGAGCAAAGGCCATTATAGTAGGGGTAGAAAAGGCAGATGGAGAGGATACAGTACAGCTGTGGGCTTGAGGCTGAAACATGTCTGTGAGTGACTTTATGCCAAACAGTCAAATGGCCCCTTTGTCAACGTAGTCAAAGGTTGTCCAGGTGTATGCAGAAGTAGAAGTAACATCCAAAGTGTGAATGTTATATTCCATTGTGGCCCTTGCCTGAGCTTTCTCGAGTATCAGTCATTGCTTGGAACTGAAGAAGTGGGCCAGTCTTTGGGGTTCGTCCTAGCAATGTTCAGCAGAAGTGATACTGGCACCACGTAAAAAGCACTGGTGCTGGAGTCATGTAAAAGCACCCAGTAAACTCTGTAAAATGGTTGGCATGTTAGGAAGGGCGTCCAGTTGTAGAAACCATTCCAGAGCAGACAATGAAGCCTGGTGCAGAGCCTGGCCTTACCAGCTCTGGTCAAACTGTCCCACCCATACCAGCATGGAAAATGGACATTAAACGATGATGATGATGATAAAATGCTTCCCATGATATGATTGACCATTGTATCGGCCAGACTATGGGATGTTGCTATACATCGCTGATTACAATGTGCTTCCTCGCAATGTTGCAGCTATCAAATGATGCCACCCCATTGAGTAAACCAATGTTGCCCCTGAATGGATCGCCAGTCTGTCAGAGGGTCACCCATTTACAGCTGAGTGGACTGGGACAACATGAACACAATACATCACCTGTCTGGGAATTGAAACCATGATCTTGCAATCGTGAGAGTAGCACCCTAACATTAGGATTCATAAGGAAAGAGAATTAAACTGAAATGAGGAATCCCTTACCTGGAGACGCCAGATCTTGGAGCTTCTTCTGAATGTCTCTGCAAATACACAAAGACAAAGAAAAATAAAATCTCACACCAATAACAAAATAATTTACCAAAAATTTCCAAAACTTTGAAGCATAAAGAATCAAGCATTATACTTAGTCTTCGGATTTGGTTTTTCTGAAGTCTCTGAATGTTGTTTGGATGGTACAACAGCTTCTAGGAATAGAAAGTGGGAAAAAAGCAAAAGTTTTAATGATGATAATGATGATGATGGTGATGAAGAAAGTGAAGATGATGGTGATAATGATGATGATGATGATGATGATGATGATGAAGATGATGGTGATGATGATGATGATGTGACAGCTGCAATAGCAATAAACAATTCTTACTTTCTAGCAACGAGTATTGTTTTCAGCTTCTTGTCTGGACCTGTACACACACACCTGTACACACCATTACACATGCACACACCTGTACACACACACACACTTGTACACACAAATACCTGTACACACATATACACCTGTACACACACACATATACACACACACACTTGTACATACACACAGCATCATCATCATTAGACATCAGTTTTCCATACTGGCATGGGTTAGACGATTTGACTGGAACTGGTGACCAGAGAGCAGCACCAGGTTCCTGCCTGATTTTGGCTTGGTTTCTATGGCTGGATGCCCTTCCAAATGCCAACCACTCTGAGAGTGTAATGGGTGCCTTTTACATGCCACTGACACACACACATATACACATGCATATAAAGGCCTTATTATTATCATTATTATTATTATTATTATTATTATTATTATTATTATTATAGCCGGTTGTTAGTGAGTGAATACAGGTGTACATATGTAAACACAGGTGAATACAGGTAAATTGCAAAAGCATATATTTGATTAGAAATAAAGGTGAATACAGAGGATAAAGACATATATACCTGGATGAGTGAATGCATTTTCTTCAAAATTTTGTACTTTTTTAAAATATTCTGCTCTACTCTGAAAACAAAAAAATGAAGAAATTCTAAATTGTTTAAATGTGTTCACACACACACACACACACACACACACACACATACACATATACATATATATTCTTTTATTCTTTTACTTGTTTCCGTGATTTGGCTGGTGTCATGCTGGAGCACTGCCATGACGGGTTTTAGTTGAGCAAATCGACCCCAGGACTTATTTTTGTAAACCTAGTACTTATTCCATCAGTCTCTTTTGCTGAACCACTAAGTTATGGGGATGTAAACACACCAACGCCAGTTGTCAAGCAGTGATGGGGGACAAACACACATACAGGCACATATATATATATATATATATATATATATACATATATATGACAGGCTTCTTTCAGTTTCTATCTACCAAATCCACTCACAAGGCTTTGGTTGGCCCAAGGTTATAGTAGAAGACATAGTCGACCGGTTTCACTTGTGCTAACCATGACTAAGAAGTTAGTGATAATGTTACTATTTCAGGCTATCATCAGAAGTTTTCCTTCCATGTTAGTAGGAGGAAGAGCATACAGCTCCTGTGTCTTGACATGGCATGATATTTGCAGATACAGCTACACAAGTGTCACAGCTACACAAGTGATGTCCTTCATTTCCAATCATCTGTAAAAGCATATCTGATGATGGTAAAACATTACCTTGCTTGGAAATAGGTGAGGGTTAGTGACAGGAAGGGCATCTGGCTGTAGAAAATCCACCTCGACAAATTCTAACCAGTCCATGCAAGGTATGGGAAAGTGGACGTTAAAATGATGGTGATGACAGATGTGTGTTTAAATGTGTTAAAACACACATGCAGAAATGTGTATGCGATACACGTGTTTGTGCCTATATGCACGCTTGTGTCAGAGTGTAAGTGTGTGTGTGTGTAATTCAGACTTTAAACACCCTTTTGGATCTGTCTAAAATGAATAGTAAAAGATCAAAAATCCTCATTTTATTATATTTTAATAAAAATGTTACTTTCTTACTCCATTTCCAATCATCTTCGATACCCGCTATGACCCTCTCTACTCACACCTCTTTCTCAAAATCTCTCAATCACTGCAACCTATTATCCTCAGTCCACTTTTGAACCTATTCACTTCTTTATCACTTCTCACAAGCCCTTCAAATTCACTCCTTCACCTTTTATATCCAAATATACAGGTGCAAGCATGGCTGTGCGGTAAGAAGTTTGCTTCTTAACCACAAGGTTACAGGTTCAGTCCCACTATGTAGCACCAAGGGGAAAGTGTCTTCTACTATAGCCTTGGGTCAATCAAAGCCTTGTGAGTGGATTTGGTAGAGGGAAACTGAAAGAAGCCCATTATGTGTGTGTGTGTGTGAAAGAGAGAGAGAGTGTGTGTGATTTTGTATGTTTGTCCCCCACCATTGCTTGACAACTGGTGTTAGCATGTTTATGTCCTGATAACCTAGCAGTTTGGCAAAAGGGACTGACAGAATAAGTACCAGATTTAAAAAACAAAAAAAAAATGTACTGGGGTTAATTCATTCAACTATGGTTTCTTGAAGGGAGTGCTCCTTCATGACCACAGTCCAATGACTGACACAAGTCAAAGAATTAAAGAATGGTGAGGGAAAATGGAGAAGAAGGTAAAAGGGGTCTGGTTTCTTGCTGAGTGACCTAATGTCTCCCTCGGGGCCAGGGGGCATTGATTGTTTGATTGATTGATTAAAGACAAAGCAAATGTGGTTGGAGTGGCTCTATGGTAAGTAGCTTGCTTACCAACCACATGGTTCCGGGTTCAGTCCCACTGCGTGGCACCACGGGCAAGTGTCTTCTACTATAGCCTCAGGCCGACTAAAGCCTTGTGAGTGGATTTGGTTGACGGAAACTGAAAGAAGACCGTTGTATATATGTATATATATATATGTGTGTGTTTGTGCGTCTGTGTTTGTCCCCCCATCATCGCTTGACAACCGATGCTGGTGTGTTTACGTCCCCGTAACTTAGCAGTTCGGCAAAAAGAGACCGATAAAATAAGTACTAGGCTTACAAAGAATAAGTCCTGGGGTCGATTTGCTCGACTAAAGGCGGTGCTCCAGCGTGGCTGCTGTCAAATGACTGAAACAAGTAAAAGAGTTTGTGATGTGGTGTGTATCATTATGCTGTACACTCCATCACATTGGCAAGATTGAATGTTTTCATAAGGCTCTATTGTTATTTATAGCAACCATTCAAATATAATGTAGGGAACCATACAAGGGAGGTGGTGCTGAAAAAGTTCCTGGCTTTCGGTAAAAGAAAATATGGGAGGATCAATTAATTATGATTTTATTCAACATATTCCCCTCTCAGATTCACACACTTATTGCCTCGGTCCTTCAGTTTTTCTAAGCCCTGTAAAAGAAATCGGAAGGTTGGGCCTCCAACTAGGCCCTTCGTGATACCCTTAAAACCAGGAACTTTTTCAGCACCCCTCGGTACCATTGACTGAGACAGCTCAACATTGGTTTATAACACCGAGAACACAATGTTAATTACTAAAACAATGACCTCAATTAATCACTCTTCTAATTATACTATTCAATTAAAGCAATAACTCAATTAAAAAAAAAAACTCATAAAAATATAACAATTTGCAGACCTTAATTGAGAAGATCTGTAATCAAAGACACTCAAACCATGACCATTCCATCTTTGTATCAGGTACATGTGTATCTAAGACTATATTATCCTACAGACACACATCATAGTAGTGGTTCCTGCCTTGTTATTGTCAAAGACCTCATTTATTTAAATGAATCCCCACCACCACCTCCAAAACCCCAGGGTTGTGGAAAATCTGTTTAATCAACAAACTAGTTTTATTAACAACAAACAACATTTCTTTCCTCGTTTCATCTCATTAAACAAAACGAAAACATTCAATCAATGAGAAGAAAGGTTCTATGAGGTAACTCAACCTGCTAAATATAGCAATCAAATTCCCTCAAATCACACTTAATTACACCCCACAATCAATGTAACCTTAGATTTTCAAAGGTGATCACAAATGGAATAACTGTGGTCATAGGTTTGCCCAATCAGAGCTAACCTGGGACTAAACAACAACAACAACAACAACAAACAAACATAATAATCATCATCATCATCATCATCGTTTAATGTCCACTTTCCATGCTGGC
This sequence comes from Octopus bimaculoides, assembly GCF_046866305.1. Taxonomy (NCBI): domain Eukaryota; kingdom Metazoa; phylum Mollusca; class Cephalopoda; order Octopoda; family Octopodidae; genus Octopus; species Octopus bimaculoides. The sequence goes on from NC_142949.1 coordinate 12,497,770, forward strand.
ATGGGTTGGACGGTCTGACTGAAGTCTGGAGAGCCAGCAGCTGCACCAGGCTCCAATCTGATCTGGCAAGGTTTCTACAGCTGGATGCCCTTCCTAATGCCAACCACTCCGAGAGTGTAGTGGATGCTTTTTACGTGCCACCGGCACAGGAGCCAGTCCGGTGGGCCTGGCATTGATCATATTCGGATAGTGCTGTTTACATGCCACTGGCACAGGGGCCAGTCAGGGGGCACTGGCATCAGCCACGTTCGGTTGGTGCTTTTTACGTGCCACTAGCACGAGAGCCAGTCAGTGGGTACTGGCATCATGAAAAGAAATGAAAATATTTGAAGTCATTTACCTTTTCCCAGATGTCGTGAAGTCTTTCTTTGTAATGTCTGTTGTCCTCATCTTTTAGATACAATGTCTGTGACAACGTGTCTTTATCCAACAATTTTGATGCTGCGGTGCTGAGTAATTCAGGAGAAAGCCTGAAATAAGCAGACACAGGTTCAACTGAAGTAATTAGAAGGAATGGAATTAATTAAAATGGTTAGGTATAAGGAATATTCAAGCCAAAAATAGAAGGACGGGATGGAGGATGCACATAGAGGAGAACAGTGACTTTGAAAAGAAAAACACTGATACATGGAAGAGAGGAAGTGCAAATCTTGTAGCAGAGAATCTCTGTAGGGTTGGCAAAATGAGTAACCCATTTGATATGAACCCATCTGAGACTGCCCAGAGTTCTATGACTACAGTCCAATGACTGACACATTTTCATTTCTTCTCATGATTATGTTTGTTTTATACAAATTTTCCACTTTAACCCTTTCGTTACTGTATTTATTTTAAGATGCTCTGTGTTTCTTTCAATTACTTTAAATATAACAAAGAATTTAGTAAAATAACTTAGTTATCATTCAGCTAGTGTTAGGATCATAAATTGTGACTAAGGTTTAGGGGAAGATTTTAATTCAAAAAACTTATGAAAACAGGACATTTGTACTGAGCCAGAGCCGGTTTCAGCCGGGTTGGTAACAAAAGGGTTAAAGTGATCTAAATTAAAACCTTCCATCAAAATCTTATGTTAATTAATGTTCCAAACACAAGCTTAATAATAATGACAAAGTTATCTTAATAAATTCTTCATTATTTTCAAAATTAATTGAAAGAAAGGTAGTGCCTTTCAAAAGAAATGTGGTAACAAAAGGATTAATTCTTTTGATACCAATCTACCTCAGGCTGACCCTGGTTCTATGACATAAGCATCCTGTTTTAAAGTGATCCAAATTAACACCTTCCATCAAAATTTCATATTGACCAATGTTCCAAGCTTAATCATGGCAAAAATATTTTACCAAATTCTTTGTTATTTTCAAAATTAATTGGAACAAAGGCTGTGTATTTCAGCAGAAATATGGTAACAAAAGGGTTAACTCTTTTGATACTGGTCCGATCCTGAAGCTGACAATGGTTCTATGTTGCAAAATTCTTGTTTTAAAGAGATCTAAATTAAAACATTCCATCCAAATTTCATGTTAAATTTATGTTCCAAACACCAGATTAATAACAATTTTTAACACACACACACACATCCAACAATCACACACGTGCTCTTCTCCAACTATTCTTTTCCTTCTCTTCAGACCTTTCCTTTTCCCTCTTTCTCCATCTTTTTCCCCATCTTAAACTGAACATCAAGCAAATACATTCACTGCGTACGTACTCTTGTTGTTTGTGTTTCTATTTTCGATTTGCCTAAATTTACGATGGGGCCACGTAAAAAGCACCCAGTACACTCTGTAAAGTGGTTGGTGTTAGGAAGGATATCCAGCCATAGAAACCATACCAAAGCAGACAATTGGAGCCTGGTGAGGCCCTCCAGTCTTGCCAGCTCCTGTCAAACTGTCCAACCCATGCCAGCATGGAAAACAGATGTTAAATAATGATGATGATGATGATGATGATGATGTTGACGGCCGTCGTCATCGTTTCACGTCCACATTCCATGCTGGCATGGGTGGGACTATGACATATTCGAGAAAGTCTATTTCTTCTGTGCCGTTAGTGTTTACTTCATCTGTGCATCTTCCACATACAAACACTACTCTCTCCATTAACCTTCTAGTGATTTCATGGCACCTTTTGTGTGTCCATAGCTTGCATTGGGCACACTGTATGAACTTCCTGCCTTCACCTTTCCTACATATCGAGCAGGGCCATTTACCTGAGGGGAGTGGTGCCTGCAAGTATGGGTACGTCCATTTATATTTGTTTAAAAATCACAGAGTTACATGCAGTGACACTGTTGCCCTTTTTCCTAGTCAATAACACGTCCGCTGGACAAGTGAAATGAGGGTTCTTTTACTTGAAAACAGGTAAGGGTTAACAACAGGAAGAGCATCCAGTGTTAAAAAAGTGTTCCAATAGTATACTTGTCTAACCCATACTAGCATGGAAAAACAGAATTAAAAACAACCTTTGTTGTCTTACAAAAGAAACAAAGCATTGGTAATGTAGTCCAATGAAAAAGCTGGAATGGTCATAAATGGATCGTCTTGATCAGGGCTGACCTAGGGCTAAACCACTGTGACTATCGTTTATATCACCAACATGGATAAAACTCAAAAGGTGACACCTTTGTTGTCACACATAAAATTTTCATATTCTTAAGGTTGCTGCGTTTAGCACAGAATAGGCGTTCTAGCCATGACCACCACCTGCTTTCTTTCACACTTAATGCATCTAGGACTACATTATCTAATCCTTGCTTTAATTTTTTAAATTGAAAGTGCCACACCCTAACAGTTGAGGGAACCCGTGGAAGAGGTAGGCCCAGGAAGACCTGGGCTGAGGTGGTGAGGCAAGACCTTCGTACATTGGGCCTCACCGAGGCGATGACTACGGACCGAGACCTTTGGAAATGGGCTGTGCGTGAGAAGACCCGGCAAGCCAAGTAAGATCGTTGCCAGTGCCCCTGGACTGGTTCTTGTGCGGGTGGCACATGAGATGCACCATTTTGAGCGTGGCCGTTGCCAGTACCGCCTGACTGGCTCCTGTAGGATTTTCGAGCGAGATCGTTGCCAGTGCCCCTGGACTGGCTTGTGCGGGTGGCACATAAAAGACACCATTTCGAGCGTGGCCGTTTTCGTGTGGGTGACACGTAAAAGCACCCACTACACTCTCTGAGTGGTTGGCGTTAGGAAGGGCATCCAGCTGTAGAAACTCTGCCAAATCAGACTGGAGCCTGGTGTTGCCATCCGGTTTCACCAGTCCTCAGTCAAATCGTCCAACCCATGCTAGCATGGAAAGCGGACGTTAAACGATGATGATGATGATGATGATGATGACTGCTGTTTTAACAAGTTGTGTCTCCCTTGCTGGACCGTTCATATTCATGTAGTGTGTCGTGGTTGTCTACTTCAAAAAAAACTCTCCGGAGTGAAGCACAAAGGAAATGAAACAGCACCACTACGTATCGAACGTACACAACAGATTCGGTTGGATGGTGTTTCTCTTATAACAGCTCCAGTCATTTAACGGTGTGTGTAAGGGCAGTAACTCTTACTATTAACTTCAGAGTTAACTTTTCCTTTTCACATCTAACGGGTATTTTTTAAGATTTAAGGAGGGTTTTCCTGCTTAATCTTCAAAACTTGACCTATATCACAAAGCTATATTTTGAGGAAATAACATAATCAATCTAATCATAGAATCGATCTTCCATAGAATGAATGGCGAAGTTAATCACGACAGAATTTCAGTTAGAAATTTGGGTAGGCTTAACTACACACAGACGCTTGCTTTGCAACTACAAGATCTCAAGTTCAGTCCCACTGCACGGCACATCGGGCAAGTATCTTCTACTTATTATAGCTCAGGGCTGACCAATACCTTGCGAGTGAATTTGGTAGATGGCAATTATGTTGAAGCCTATCATATATAAATCACCACGTATATATATTAACAATTGTTTTTAAGTTCAATTATAATAAAAACAATCTTGCATTAATCCGATGGGATACTCAATATTTTTATAGAGTTCACATCTATTATTCTTAAACAAGAATGTTGTTGACAGAGACTTCGAAGTCTCGGTCAGTTAAGCCATTGTCAGACAGCCATGTATATATATGTGTGTGTGTGTGTGTGTGTGTGTGTGTGTGTGTGTGTGTGTATCAATATTTAGCAGAAGTAACAGAGTGACTCAAGGGCCAAGAGTTTCATGAGTTGGCACGCACGAAACTCTTCGACCTTGAGTCACTCTGTTGCTTCTGCTAAATATAAATAAAAATTATACATATACTCATATTCTAAGTCCTATTTTTCCTGTTTGCATCAACATACATGTATATATTATATATATATATATATATATATATATATATATATATATATATATATATACATATATGTAAATATATATACATATACATATATATATATATATATATATATATATATATATATATATACACATAAATATATATACATGTAGAAAACCTCTCACACACTCTACCCCAATGAACCAAACTACGTCTCTACATCCCTTCTCTTCCTCACATTTCCACTTCATTTACAATGATTACCTCCCACTCCCCAATCTTGCACTCTTGGCCCTGTGCCACTGTATCATTGCTCTCTGCTTGCCCCCCCCCCCTCTGTGTGTGTTCTACCCACATGCCTTGTCTCACTCTATTATTGCCACATGCTAGCCCCCAACTTGGGTGTTCCACCCACACATAACAAGAAAACTTTTCCCTCACTCTACCCCAACAATCCAATCTATGTCTCTTTCTTGCATTTCCTCCTCCCTCATACACTATGCCTGGAGCTCTCACTCCCCAATCCTGTCCTCACACCCATTCCTCTGTATCACTGCTCTCCAGTAGCCCCTCCAACTCTATATGTACCCAGGTCTTTTGCCACTTACTCGAACTCCCCTCGCAATATCCTGTCACTCGTATATATGGCATTTGAACCTCAAAGGTATGCCCTGGCACTTGCCACCATCTATATCTCTCTCTTTCTTTACTCAACCATCCCATTTATATTCTGATCCCCATCACTTGTGAGTATGCCTGGCACTTTGCCACCATCTCTGTCCTGCTGTCTCCCACTCTCTCTCTCCTTCTCTTGCACTTCCCTCAGGTTGGGCAACCATGTATCTCCTTTGTGGCAGTGCACCTATTTCTGTCTTCATTCCTGATCTCTCTCTCTCCAGCCAGGTAACCTTGTACTTCCTCTACAGCAAGACACCTGTATCTGTCTCACTATAACCTTTTCACCATCACCTCCTCTAATGCCTCCTCCCCTCTGAAAAGATTTTGTCTTGCATGTACTTGCTGACCCTGTCAGTGCAGGTGCCAAGTAAAAGCACCGAGTCCATACTGTAAAGTGGTTGGTGTTCGGAAGGGCTGTAAAAACCTAAGAAAAACTGACCTTACCTGTGCTTGTGTCACATAAAAAGCACTAAGTCCACTCTGCTGAGTGGTTGTTTGGAAGGGCATCCAGCTGTAAAAATCCTGCCAAAACAGTCACAGAAATCTGGTAGCTTCTAAGCTAGCTCCTGTGGAGGGCTCTTTCTCTCTCTCTCTTATTATTACTCCCACTGCCACCTTCAACACTACTACTTTTAATAAAACATCATCAACTCTCCCTAAATTTCTGTCTCTCTTTCTCTCTCTCACTGTCTGTCTTCACCACCACCCTCAACATCTCTATGCCTAGTATTACTCTCACCCCAACATGAGCAATAGAAGAAGTGTCACTGAACAGTGAGGGGTTGGGGGGGTGAAGTGTGACACACTGACACACGGAAATTATTTTTTGCATTTATTATATTATATATATATATATGCATGTGTCTGTCTGTCTGTCAACCACTGCTTGACAACCAGTATTGGTTTGTTTATGTCTCCACAACCTCTATCGCCAAAAGGCACTAATAGAATAAGTACTAGACTTTGAAAGAAATAAAAGCACCAGGGCCAAGTTCTTCAACCCTTCAAGACGATGCCACAGCATAGCCACACTCCAATGATGACCATCATTTAATGTCATTTTAACAGCCATTTTTCCATGTTGGCATGGGTTGGACAGCTTGACAGGAACTGGCAAGGCCTGGAGCCACACCAGGTTCCATAGTCTATTTTGGTCCTTCCTAATGCCAACCACTTTATAGGGTGTATTCAGTGCTTTTTACATAGCACCAACATCAATGCTTTTTACATGGCACCCTGGTATTAGGATATCAATTCTGCTGAGATGGGTGGGTTTTCTCGAGTAGAGCAATATGCCACATATCGCAATCCTCTGTTCTATATTTTTGAGGTGAGGAATTATTTACATTATTTACAATGGACGGACAGGTGTCCTCACCTTGTTCCTTGTTACCACAATGTTTCACTGATGTAACCTCCAGCCGTCATCAGGTGTCCTGGTGGAATTTCGAACCCAACCCTTTTATTTGACTAATGGGACTCTCATTCCTAAGGTATTTTTTGCTGATGTTATTATTTTTATTATTTATTCAAGTCACTGCTTGGGATTGAATCTGGAATCTTGGGGTCAGTAGCCTGCACTCTTAATCACTACGCTATATGCCCGTCATCTGTCATCTTCTTTATAAGGGTCAGTGTTTTGAGATCAGACTTCAATATTTCGCCCCATGTCTTCCTGGGTCTCCCTCTTCCACAACTTCTTTCCACTTTAAATAATCGGCATGAAAGCTTCTTTCTGTGAAATTACCATTTCTTCTGTATCAATACATTTCAAATCTTTTAACAACACCCTTATTTAGCAGAAAGAGCCCATACAGAAAGCACATAGGGTTATAATGCAATAGTATTCCATACATGGCTACAGAGATTTGAATCACAATCCCCATACCTACATATATATATATATATATATATATATATATATATATATATATATATATATATATATATATATATATATATATCTTAATATATAAAGCTGAAGTTGTGTGTCTGTGTGAAGCCTTTTTAAAAGTTTATAGAAATCCACATTTTCCACTTTTTCGTAAAAATTTTTACATCAATGGAATTTTCTCGATGTGAACTTTCCAGTGCAGTAATTAGATTTTTTAAATTCCGTTTACTTTGTGTGATTTAAGGGAGATTTGGCTGTTGTTTCTAGCAACTTTTATATTTCTTCCTTTCTACCTGGAACAGCATTCTTACACACGCGCTCAACAGAGAGAGAAAGTGATACATACAACGTCATAGATTAAACTTTACCTATTTTTCATAACATTGATACATACGTAATCTGTGTCAACAACATACACATTGCTCCCGTTCTCTATCTCCCCCTCTTCCTCTCTTCCTCTCTCGCTCTCTCAAACGCATACACGTGCAAGTAAACACAATCATTCACGTTCGTCAATGTGGCATAATTACAGAGTTGTACTCACCGACTTTGGAAGGTCATAACTTTCAGAAAAATGAATATTTTTTAATGAAATTTTCTATGCATATATTATTTATTATGTAGATACCGAACATACAAAAATTTTCAGTGAAAGTGTTTTGGGAGGGAGGTGGGAGACAATATTCGGAAATTCCACTTAAATTTCTTTTAACTTCCAGGAAAATGAATATTTTTTTCGTGAAATTTTCTACAAATATACCTTGATGTATGTACATTTTGAGCATGTAGGAATTTTGAAGGAAACAACTGCAGGTTATTTTTGAGAAGTGTTCTCCACTCGGTGGTGTTTCAGAGCAAGTCGTCCATATTTGTTTCATTTTTCTCTATTATGTGCTTATGTGCATCCATAGATTTCTAATGAAGTAATAGGCAGTGAAGAGAAGCCGTCATAAGAAAACTTTTAACTACCTCTATTCCTTTCTCCCCCTCTCGCTCTCTCAAATGCATACACGTGCAAGTACACAATCATTCAGTAAAATATAACTCATGTTCGTCAATGTTTTGTAAATATAACACGATTTTCACTAGGGTGTTAGGGTTACGGTTTTAGGGTCAGGGTTAGGGTTTAGGGTTAGGGTTAGGGTTAGTATTAGTGTTACAGTTACAGTTTTAGGGTCAGGGTTTAGGGTTAGGGCTTAGGGTTACGGTTAGGGTTAGGATTAGTGTTACGGTTACGGTTTTAGGGTCAGGGTTAGGGTTTTAGGGTTAGGGTTAGGGTTTAGGGTTAGTGTTAGGATTAGGTTTAGGATTAGGGTTGGGTAATCGTGCGGGTGTTAATCTGAAAAATTACAGATATGTGAAAAGTACCAACCCTGCCATCTATTATAACTTTTGTTGTTCTGTTTAATATATACATAGATTATGCCTCCAAAGAAGAGAGTTTGCTGGGGGAAAGAAAGCAACCGGTTTAAAATGACAGCAACAGACTGCAGCAATTCACCACATTCCAGAAGCTACTTTGAACATAATGCAAAATGGTGCATCAACATCTTCTGCCCAATCTGATAGAATTCTGGCAAAACTGTGTACCAACAGATCGTCAGCAATTGCTTCATCACAAATTGCCGTCCTAGCTCCTGCGAAAAGGGATTACTCTGCTATGTATAATCAGGGCAGCGCAAAAAGTTGTTTTGCACAAGCATTTCTATAGCCGATTAGACGTATAAAATTTACGTACGCTTAATAATGTTACCAAAACAGCCTTCAGACTTTCCTTATTAATTTCATCGTCTTTTGAATTATGAACATATTTACATCATAAGGGTTTTTTCGTTCTAAGACTTTCTTTTTTAGTTGATTTTCACCTAGCAAAACTTATTGTAGATGGCGTAATAAGTCACACCCGGACAAGGTCGGGTTATACTGCTAGTATATATATATATATATATATATATATATATATATATATATATATATATATCACTATTGTCATTCTAATGTGCATTTTTCATGCTTCTATGGGTTGAACAGAGTTTATTGTGACAGATTTTCAATGGCCAGATGCTCTTTCTGTCACCAACCCTCCTGTTTCCAAGCAAGATAATATTTCTTCATGGCTGGACATTGGACATGTTTATACAGAATATTGGAAGAATGAACAACACTGCTTGTATGACAGTGGCGCTTGTTTACAACTATCATGCAATGCCAAGACAACAAGGAGACACACACACACATTTCTGTTTCATTGTCTTGACATCACGTGTGGGGGGTACATGTGTGTGTGTGTGTACATGTGTGTGGGGTGGGCATGCATATGTGTGTGTGTGTGTGTGTGTATATATATCATCATCGTCATTATCATCATTTAACATCTGTTTTCCATGCTGGCATGAGTTGGACGTTTTGACATGGGGATGGCCAGCCAGGGCGCTGTCCATGCTCCAATCTTCTGTTGTGACATGGTTTCTACAGCTGGATGCCCTTTCTAATGCCAACCACTTTATAGAATGTACTGACTGCATTTCATGTGGCACCGGCACCTGTAAAGGACAAGCCTGTTTGATTGGATGATAGCAATTTTACTTAGCTTGACATGTCTTCTCCAGCACAGAAAATCGCCACATCTCTTGGTCCCTTGTCATTTCTTCAGTGAGGCCCAGCATCTAAGGATCCTTTTTCACCACTTCATCCCACATCTTCCTGGGTCTACCCCTTCCACAGGTTCCCTCTACAGTTAGAGCTCAGGAATGAATATATATTTATGTATATATGTGTATGTGTGTGTGTGATGGGCTTCTTTCAGTTTCCATCTCACAAATCCACTCAAAGGACTTTGATTAGTTCAAGGTTGTTACAAAAAAACATATATTGACCCAAGGTGCCATGAAGTAGGATTGAACTTGAACTGTGTTATTGGAAAGAAAACATCTTAACCACACAGCCACGCATGCATCCATCAGACCAGTGACTGTGTGAGGAAACAGAAATCAAAAATGCTAAGAACTGAGAAAAATACTCCACCGTATCCATAGCAACTTACCTGATTTTCTTTTGGCTATCAACGATACCAGAACTGTCTTTCTTCTCCGTTTCTAGTGCTCTGCTGGCAGCCTAAACATAGGAAACACACAACAGATACCATTAAAGGCATCACTTAGAATATGGTTCAGAATACGAGACGTAAATTGATTTATTTATATTGATACGAAAGACCGCAATCTGTAAAAGGAAGGGAGAGTTGTGAGCTGGTAGAATTATTGGTTTCAAATTTTGATACAAGGCCAGCAATGGGGGAGGGCAAGTGGTGAGAAAGGATCTACAAAAGTTGGGACTCACAGAAGGGATAACAGGGGACCAAGACTTTTTCTGAAAGTTATGACCTTCCAAAGTCGGTGAGTACAACTCTGTAGTTATGCCACATTGACGAACGTGAATGATTGTGTTTACTTGCACGTGTATGCGATTGAGAGAGCGAGAGAGGAAGAGAGGAAGAGGGGGAGATAGAGAACGGGAGCAATGTGTATGTTGTTGGCACAGATTACGTATGTGTGGTTGTGTGTGTTTTTGCGTATCAATGTTATGAAAAATAGGTAAAGTTTAATCTATGACGTTGTATGTATCACTTTCTCTCTCTGTTGAGCGCGTGTGTAAGAATGCTGTTCCAGGTAGAAAGGAAGAAATATAAAAGGTGCTAGAAACAACAGCCAAATCTCCCTTAAATCACACAAAGTAAACGGAATTTAAAAAATCTAATTACTGCACTGGAAAGTTCACATCGAGAAAATTCCATTGATGTAAAAATTTTTACGAAAAAGTGGAAAATGTGGATTTCTATAAACTTTTAAAAAGGCTTCACACAGACACACAACTTCAGCTTTATATATTAAGATATATATATATATATATATATATATATATATATATATATATATATATATATATATATATACATGTAGATGTAGTTCAAATTTATAGAAAAACAAAGATGAAGACTTGTGTAGAAACAACAAATAAGTGTATTAGTTTGACGCTCAAAAAGAATGGAAATGTCTTTTACGTTTCGAGCCAATGCTCTTCCACAAAAAGGAATAAGAGGAAATAAATAGATGTATATATGCGATAGATTTCCATATAGTTTTCTGCTACCAATTCTACTCCAAAGACATTGGTCAGCTCAAAGCTGTAATAGTAGAAGACATTTACCCCCACGGTACCATGCAGTAGGATTGAACCCAACACCACATAGTAACTGAGGCAAACATGATGAACCACGGAGCCATGCCTGGAACCCATTAGTTAATTAAATCAAACCTCTCCCTCAATATATGACTGGTATCTATTCCACTGATGCACCCACAAAGCTACACACAAAATGTACACAGAATCAGGAATACTTTTAACCCTTTAACCGTTTCACATTCAGGGTTCTCTGTTAGATGCAACCCTTATTTATTTACATAGCTTTGAATTAATCAATGCCTTATCTTGTAGCTTTGAGATTTTGATGAAGTGATAGTTTATTTTTAGAATGACATTGTTGGATAGGTGTGAGAGGCCAGATCTGGCCAGTTTGAACATAAAACAGGGAGAATATTTGGGCCGGATATGGCCAGTGTAAGTACCAAAAACTGTAATTACTACATAAGTAGCGTTGGTGTGGGTGGTGGTGTCACTTCAAAAGCAGCAAGTACACTCTGTGGAGTGGGTGGCATTAGGAATGGCGTCCAGTTGTACAAACCATGTCAAAGCAGACTGTGGAACCTGGTGCAACCCCAAGCCTTACAAGTTTCTATCAAACTGTCCAACCCATACCAGCATGGAAAATGGATCTTAAATGATAATGATGATGGTGCTGATGATGGTGATGATGATGATAATCCACCCCCTTCTCACACTCCACTACCAGTTTATTACTTGTTTGTCCGTTCTATGTCTGTTTTTCCAGGGGTAATAACAATGGCCAATAATATATTCACCTAACCCATGCTACCAAAGAAAAATAGACATAAAAATGAAGACAAAAAAAAGATCAAAAGAAATCTCATTACCATACACTAATTACCAATGACATAAGAAATGAGTTCATAAAAGTAGTAGGCTCTTGGAGTAAATGTCTTCCTCTGGGAATCCAATAATTACATCAGCATTTTAACATTCACTTTTCTAGGACAAGACGCCGTAAAGCAATTGGCTGTAGGACTATTCACTGTAAGGCAATTCACTATACAGGTATTTCACCGCAAGGACATTTTGTAGTAAAGCATAAGAAGAGAAGGATAAAAAATAAAATTAAAAATAAAAATAATGAAGGTCATACACTTTGGAGTAAAGACTGTCTGCCAACATAACATGGCAGTCCTGGTATAGGACGAATGTTGCTGTAATTTAACCCCGGGAGACATCATCTCTCCAGCAGGCTATACAACATGATCTGTGTCCTTATATTTTCAAAACAATATCTGTATCGCGATTTCCAGGTTATTTCCCTTCATCAGCACAGAATAATTGTTTGGATAGAGGTGCCACTGCCAAATTCCCGTTCAAAATATATAGTTTTCAAAGTGACAACTAGTCACTGGTCTATAAATTAGAAAATTACTATTTTTAAATCTCACAACGAGAGATATTCAGTAACAGTACTTTGGAGTAAAGACTGTCTGCCAACATAACATGGCAGTCCTGGTTTAGGATGAATGTTTCTAAAGTTACAGTAACATTCGTCCTAAACCAGGACTGCCATGTTATGTTGGCAAATAATCTTTACTACAAAGTACTGTTGCTGAATATCTCTCATTGTGAGATTTAAAAATAGTAATTTTCTAAATCATACTCTTTATTTAAAAAGTTAAGCTAAAAAACTAAAAAGCTAAAAATCATCTAAGTTCATTGCAATTGCATTCAAATAATGCTGGTTTTGATTTTGATCGTAACCTCTGACAATGCTTAGTATGCGCTTACAAACATCTTTGTTTTTTTCCTTGGTTGCAGTTTCTCCTCTTGTTGCATTGTTTACCTTCTTTTTAGAAAGAGATTCTTCATTTCTTAAGACATTGATAAGTTCCAATAAATTTGGATGAGTATTTGTAACAGATTCTTGCAGTGCATTATGGAAACCTTCTACTCCATTGTTGGTGTTTCCAGCTGATATAGGGTTCTTCCATACATATTCCAAAGACCGATAAGAAAAGTAGGAGGAACTCTATGTCTACGAGCTCCCCTGCCTCTCCCCTCACCAATGTAATGCATTTCAAAATATGCCACAAGTTCTTGTGGCAAATCATCGTCACCCACAAGCTCTATAAATGCATTGATGGTGTCTGGAGGCAGGATGAATGCAACCATTTGAACTAGATCTGACAGCTGTTACCAGCAAGCCAAGCCGAGCACCATTTAAAGGCTCCATCATTCATATCCAGCAAGTGATTCTGTTGCTGTGAGCAGGAAGGTTACATGACATAAAAACACAAACAAGGGAGCAGTTTTAATTAATTACCTGAACTAAGAAAGCTGTAGATCCAGTCAAAAGATATTTCTTGAGGTAGGCTGAGATCAAGCTGCTGATGTCATCACGGATGTTGTTCTGTAATTTCTTTTGGTCGGCATCAGTGGTTTTGGAAACCTAAAAAATACAGGAGTATTAGGAGATTAAAACCAAAAAAAAAAAGACATAGGCATAGGAGTGGCTGTGTGGTAAGTAGCTTACTTACCAACCACATGGTTCTGGTTCAGTCCCACTGCATGGAACCTTGGGCAAGTGTCTTCTACTATAGCCTCGGGCCGACCAAAGCCTTGTGAGTGGATTTGGTAGGCGGAAACTGAAAGAAACCCGTTGTTCCATAAGATGTACCCAGTGTAAGCTATGGACACATAAGAGGTGCAGCAATATCAAAGGAAGGTTAACTAGGAAGTTAGTTTTTGTATGTGGCAGATGCTCAGGAGCAATAAACACTGTGAATGTGCAGAAAACAACTTCTGCCACATTCCAGGGAGAAAAACTATAAGTGGTTGATAGCTTCCGCTATCTTGGTGACCAAGTTAGTAGTGGGGGAGGGTGCTCTGAAAGTGTAGTTGCTACAATAAGAATAGCCTGGGCAAAGTTCAGAGAGTTCTTACCTCTGCTGGCGACAAAGGGACTCTCACTCAGAGTAAAAGGCAGACTGTATGACGCATGTGTACGAACAGCCATGCTACATGGCAGTGAAACATGGCCCATGACTGCTGAGGACACGCGTAAGCTTGAAAGGAATGAAGCCAGTATGCTCCGATGGATGTGTAATGTCAGTGTGCATACCCGACAGAGTATTAGTACCTTGAGAGAAAAGTTGAACTTACGAAGCATCAGTTGTGGTGTGCAAGAGAGACGACTGCGCTGGTATGGACATGTGGTGAGAATGGACGAGGATAACTGTGTGAAAAAGTGCCACACCCTAGCAGTTGAGGGAACCTGTGGAAAAGATAGACCCAGGAAGACCAGGGATGAGGTGGTGAAGCACGGCCTTTGAACTTTAGGCCTCGCCGAGGCAATGACTTGTGACCGGGACCTTTGGAAATATGCAGTACGTGAGAAGACCCGGCAAGGCAAGTGAGAGCATAATCTGTGACCTCTGCCAGAAGTGTAGCCAGCTAACTTATTCATATCTTTACTTCATTGGACACTAAAAACTCTGCTTGCGAAGACCTGTTGGGGCAAGTGAAATCAAAATCGTAATTGAACCATATTTGATGACTGGCACCTGCGCCAGTTGAGCACTAACAACACTGTCCAAGCGTGTTCATTGCCAGAGCAGGTGTCTGGCTTCCATGCTAGTGGCCCGTAAATAGCACTATTTGAGCATAATCATTACCAGTGTCGCCTTCTAGCACTTGTGGCATGGTGGCATGTTAGAAAATCATTCAAGCGAGGTCGTTGCCAGTACCGCTGGACTGGCTCCTGTGCAGGTGGCACGTAAAAAACACCTTTTTGAGCATGGCCATTGCCAGTACCGCCTGACTGGCCGTCGTGTCGGTGGCTCGTAAAAGCACCCACTACACTCTCGGAGTGGTTGGCGTTAGGAAGGGCATCCAGCTGTAGAAACTCTGCCAAATCAGACTGGAGCCTGGTGCAGCCTTCTGGCTTGCCAGTCCTCAGTCAAATCATCCAACCCATGCCAGCATAGAAAGCGGACGTTAAACGATGATGATGATGATGATGATGTGTGTATATGTTTGTGTTTGTCCCCCCAACATCGCTTGACAACTGATGCTGGTGTGTTTACATCCCTGTAACTTAGAGGTTCGGCAAAAGAGACTGATAGAATAAGTACTAGGCTTACAAAGAATATGTCTTGGGGTCGATTTGCTCAACTAAAAGTGGTGCTCCAGCATGGCCACAATCAAATGACTGAAACAAGTAAAAGAGTAAAAGAGTATGAGACAATAAAGTAGCAACTCCAATGAATGCAACGAATATATTTGAAATTCCTGTGAATACAATCAATATAGTAATACTCCTGTGAATTCATTAGTTCTCTTATAAACAGTGATTACATTGATACTCTTTGGAATACAGTCAATTTATTTATACTCCAATAAATGCAGTGAATCCGTTGATACTCCTGTGAAGATACTCCTGTGAACATCATCATTTCACCCTTTAGCATTCAGATTATTCTGTCTAATGTACTGCTTATTCATTCACATTGTTTTAACCCTTTCATTACCGTATTGCTGTTGAGATGTTCTGTGTTTCTTTCAATTAATTTTAAATATAACAAAGAATTTAGTAAAATAACTTAGTAATCATTCAGCTAGTGTTAGGAACATTAATTGTGACTAAGGTTTGGTGGAAGATTTTAATTCAAAACTGATGAAAACAAGACATTTGTACTCAGAGCCAGAGGTGGTTTCAGTTGGCTTGGTATCAAAAGGGTTAAGAATTGTTTCTCTATTATATATTTTAACCCTTTTGTTACCATATTTCTGTTGAGATGCTCTGTGTTTCTTTTAATTAATTTTAAATATAACAAAGAATTTAGTAAAATAACTTAGTAATCATTAAGCTAGTGTTAGGAACATAAATTGTGACAAAGGTTTGGTGGAAGATTTTAATTCAAAACTTATGAAAACAAGACATTTGTACTACAGAGCCAGAGGTGGTTTCAGCCAGGTTGGTATCAAAAGGGTTACGAATTGTTTCTCTATTATATATTTTACCCCTTTTCTTACCGTATTTCTGTTGAGATGCTCTGTGAGTCTCTCAATTAATTTTGAATATAACAAAGACTATAGAACCAGAGGCAGTTCCAACCGGGTTGGTATCGAAAGGGTTAAATTAGTCATGCCTTATCTTGTAGCTTTGACATTTTGATGATGTGATTGATTGATTTTTAGGATGACACTGTAGGGTAGGTGTGAGAGGCCAGATCTGGCCAGTTTGAAGATATAACAGATAGAATATTTGGGCCAGATATGGCCAATTTAAATACTAAAGGATTAATGTCTGTTTTCCATGCTGGCATGGGTCGGATGGTTTGGCTGGAGCTGGTAGGTCAGAGAACTGCACCAGTCTCCAGTCATCTGTTTTGGCTTGGTTCCTATAGCTGGATACCTTTCCTAACGCCAACCACTTTACAGAGTAAATTTATTGATACCCCTATGAACACAGTGATTACACCAATACCCTTGCAAACATATAAGTGAATACAATTGTACTCCTGGGTACGGATTGAACAGATGCTCCTGTGAATACGGCAATTACAGTTATACTCATTTGGTCACAGTAATTAAAGTAATATATCTGTAAGCACAGCAGATACATAGATAACCTGTGAAGACATTGATCATGGTAATACACCTGCGATCATCATCTTCATCAACATTTAACATCTGTTTTCCATGCTGGCATGGGTTGGACAGCTTAACAGGAACTGACAAGACCAGGGGTCGCACCAGGTTCCATAGTCTGTTTCTGGTTTGGTTTCTACAGCTGGATGTCCTTCCTAATTCCAACCACTTCACAGAGTGTACTGGGCACTTTTTAAGTGGCACCAGCACCAGTGCTTTTTGACACTAATGCTTTTAATGTGGCACCCTGGTTTTATGGTCTCCTTAAGTAGAACAATGCAACACACATCTCAGCCCTCTGTCATCTCCTTCATAAGGTTCAGGGAATACCTTGATACTCATTATCATCAATAAGCCTGTAAACATAACAAATATACTGATGCTCCTGAAAGCATAGTAAATGTGTCACCATTTCCTTGCTATCATTGACACTCCTGTGAACACAGTAAATATACCTATACTCCGTTGCTATTGCTAATACCCATTATACAACTAGCTATAGTCAGTTAAAAAAGAGGTTTAGTGGCATTTTGTACCAAGACTGAACTTGTGTACACAGCAATGGATTCTAATACAGCAACATACGGATATAGCAATAAAGGTTCCATCCTAAACTGGTCACAGATTGTAGTTACTCACATGATAATTACAATTACTATGGTTATTGCCATGCAACACTGCTTGACTATGGTTGCTAAGGTGGTATATTTGACCAGCGTTACTATGGTAACTGTGATGGTACATGACTGCCATTGCTATGGTTATTATATTGCTATGGTTACCACTATAGAACATTTGACTGCCGTTACTACAATTACTATCATGCTACATTTGGCTGTATTACTTCCACAGGACACATGTCTATGTGTACCATGTCCTCAGCAAGACATTAAACTGTATCTGGAAGTGCAGCTCCAGCTTGAGCGTCCAGGAATTTTGTGGAGTCTAGAGTTACTCATTAGTCACTGCTGCTCTCAGGTCTGCTCAGGCCCAGGGTGGTAACACATAACAAGGACCACAGTTATGGACCAAATAGCAGACGATGGTTGTGTGGTCATAGAATACAGGACTCAGAGTACCATCATAGCAATTGTAATAATCTCTTTAACAAAACACAGTCCAAAGAAAGTACACAATCAACGTACTCCTACATCCACTCACCCATTGAATTTCATCTCCCTTTCCTTTGCCCCCAACCTATACCTCCATGTAATCATATTTCCCCACCTTTCCATATGAAACCTAGCTTTTATAGGTGAGTAGACAAATGAAAGAAAGTAGCACTTGACATATTTGGTACGAGTTAAATAGATTTTTAACAACAGTTTTCTCCAAACATCTGATGAGGTAGACATGGCTTGGTCCCCATGAAACTCTGAGTCATGTGGAGCTAAGCCAAATTGTTATTAAATAAACAAACATGTACGTATGTGTACATCCTTTAATTCTTTTATATATGTTTCAGTCATTTGACTGCAGCCATGCTGGAGCACTGCCTTCAGTCGAACAAATCAACCCCAGGACTTATTCTTTGTAAGCCTAGTACTTATTCTATCAGTCTCTCTTGCTGAACCGTTAGGTTACAGGAATGTAAACACAAACACACAATCATATATACACATACATATGTATATATAAATATGACGGGCTTGTTTCATTTTCCGTATACCTAATCCACAAGTGTGTGGGTCACTACCTGGCAAGTTGAGGTCCACCTTAAGCAAGTCTATGCTATTGGCACTTTCTTTATATACATATTCTTTATATATATATATATATATATATATATATATATATATATATATATATATATGTATATATATATTCTTTTAATTGTTTCAGTCATTTGAATGCGGCCATGCTGGAGCACCGCCTTTGAATATATATATATATATATATATAATATAAATAATATATAAATCATCATCATCATCAATATCATCGTTTAACGTCCGCTTTCCATGCTAGCATGGGTTGGACGATTTGACTGAGGACTGGTGAAACCGGATGGCAACACCAGGCTCCAATCTAATTTGGCAGAGTTTCTACAGCTGGATGCCCTTCCTAACACCAACCACTCAGAGAGTGTAGTGGGTGCTTTTAAATATATGCATATATACATACATATATGTACAGACCTACATATATATGTATATATACATGCATATATGGGTACAGGACATCAAAAAACCGTTAAACACAATGAGAAACAAAAACATAAAAATGAAAACATAGAAAACAAACTTTGTTTCGAACAATGAAAAAAACAAACAGAGAAACGAGACATGCAACATAAAGAGTATACCCCTTTGTCAGTTGTCTCTGTTTCATCTACTCCGCGTTCCGAAGGCGAGGACAATACGTGACTTTGTTCTTCCTGCAGAACAAATTAAATAAAATTTGTGATTTTTTGCGGAGGGTGAGTGTTAAGAAGAACAGGACAGTGAGAACAAACAGTGAGGGCTGTTGAAATTATTATGAACGCTAGGTAGACGGGCCATGAGAGAAGAGACAGAAAAAAGCACGTCTTTTTTTTTAGGAAGGCAGTGGACAGAAAGAGAGATCCCCTTTCGTCACGTGTCAGCGACAAGAGGGTTAAGGAGGAAGAGTGAGAGAGAGAGAGAGGGAACAGTGAAAGGCAGAGAAGTAAAGAGAAAGAGCGGGAGAGAAAAACAGAAAGGATGAAGAACAAGAGAGGGAGAGAGAGATAGACAGAGAAGATAAAACTTACTTGGAAAAGGATGCCTGGCATTCGATCATACATACCTACATATATATGTATATATACATGCATATATGGGTACAAGACTTAAAAAAAACATTAAACACAATGAGAAACGAAAACATAGAAAACGAACATTTTTCAAACAACGAAAAAAAACAGAGAAACGAGACATGCAACAAAAAGAGTTTACCCCTTCGTCAGTTGTCCCTGTTTCATCTTCTCTACGTTTCGAAGGCGAGGACAATACGCGACTTTGTTGAAGCAGTTCTTCCTGCAAAACAAATTAAATAAAATTTGGGATTTTTTGAGGAAAGTGAAAGTGTTAAGAAGAACAGGACAGTGAGAACAAGACAGTAAAAACAAACGGTGAGGGCTGTTGAGCCAAGACGATGGAAAAATTATTATGAATGCAAAGAAAATGAAGAAGGGGTACATTCTTTATGTTGCATGTCTCGTTTCTCTGTTTTTTTTCGTTGCTCGAAAAAAAGTTCGTTTTCTATGTTTTCATTTATATTCGAATTATTGCTCAATTAACACATTAAAATTAAAATAAAATTTACACGCACGTATACAATTATATTTGTGTGTATTCGCGTACATATCCCTATATATCTGTATACGTGATGCTAATATACATTTTTGTATACACATATATACGTAATCCAATTTTGTGTATGTTTGTTATATACACTACACTTCCCTCTTTCTTTCCTTCTTTCTCTTTCTTTCCTTCTTTCTCTCCTTTGTTTGGGCTTGCGAAGACTTATTGGGGCAAGTGAAAGTGAAACCGTCAATGGCACCTGTGCCCAGCATCGCCTTCCTGGCACTTACGCCAGATGGCACGTGTAAAGACATTCGAGCGAGATCGTTGCCAGTGCCGCCGAACTGGCTCCTGTGCAGGTGGCACGTAAAATACACCATTTTGAGCGTGGCCGTTGCCAGTACCGCCTGACTGGCCTTTGTGCCGGTGGCACGTAAAAGCACCTACTACACTCTCAGAGTGGTTGGCATTAGGAAGGGCATCCAGCTGTAGAAACTCTGCCAAATCAGATTGGAGCCTGGTGTAGCCATCTGGTTTCACCAGTCCTCAGTCAAATCGTCCAACCCATGCCAGCATGGAAGGCAGACATTAAACGATGATGATGATGATGATGATGTTTCTTTCCTTCCTCATGAAAACCATACTTTCTCCCTTTCTACATTAGTAACGTCCTTTATCTATACGTTACTCTTCCTAACCCTTACTTCCACACCCCCCTCCATAAGTTTAAGATACACTTGCCTTTTGCAACGCTGAATAATTTTCGTATGCAAGCATGATTGCGTGCATATGTGTTTGTGTATACATGCATATTCGTGCATGTATTTATGTCTTGCAAATATATGCCTATATACGTATATTGTCTGTACATATGCATCTGTGTATTTTGATGTATATATGTATGTTGTAGATAGTCTAGTATGCATAGATACTGTTGTAGAATTTTTATTTTTTATTTTAATGCAGCTCTCTCTTTTTACTCTTTTTTACTTGTTTCAGTCATTTGACTGCGGCCATGCTGGAACACCGCCTTTAGTCGAGCTAATCGACCCCAGGATTTATTCTTTGGATGCCTAGTACTTATTCTATCGATGTCTTTTGCCGAACCGCTAAGTTACGGGGATGTAAACACACCACCATCGGTTGTCAAGCGATGTTGGGGGACAAACACAGACACACAAATACACACACACACACATATATACATATATATATATACATATATACGACAAGCTTCTTTCAGTTTCCGTCTACCAAATCTACTCACAAGGCTTTGGTCGGCCCGAGGCTATAGTAGAAGACACTTGCCCAAGGTGCCACGCAGTGGGACTGAACACGGAACCATGTGGTTGGTAAGCAAGCAACTTACCACACAGCCACTCATTTTAATTTTAATGTGCTAATTGAGCAATAATTCGAATATAATTATTTACAATATGTATTTTGAACCCACTTTTCAATTTAAGGTTTTCTTTGATTTTAAAAAAAATAGGATGAATCTATATTGAATTCATTTGTTTTGTTCATTGCATGCCTAAGACCGTTATTTGAAACGACCAATGAAACAGATCCATGTTTTAATTTTATATTAGTTTTGATTGCATCGTCATTTCTTTCCCATTTCTAACAAAACTGTCCGATGAATGGGAACGTGCAACTCCGAGTAACAGTTTTTTATTTCTGTTGCTTTCAAATAAAGCATATTATTCTACCTCCCGTATTTGAGTGCTCTTTTTCCACCTTGTTGCACATTTATGTGCTTACTCCAGTATATATATATATATATATACATAGACATACATACACACACACATACACTCACATACACACACACACACATAAACACACACATATACGTAGGTGCATGCCAGTTTGGAAAGCAAACGTTAAACGATGATGATGATAATATATTTCATAAATACATGAAGCCCATTATCTGAAGGATAAAGATGGTGAGGCCTCTCCTCTTTCATACATGATTGAGCAGCCTTGAAAAGTCTGATTCCTCATATCCAAATTCATTAATTTTACTAATTAACGTGGACAAATTAAATCGGAACTGAGAGAATACGCGAATAATAGTAACGTCCGAGTTGTCGAGGAGTCTAAATTGGATGCTAGAGTTACTTCCCTTGAATAATATATATATACATTTAATACAACAAAGATGTTTTTCGTTGTTCTTGTGTTCCTTCGTACTAAACGGAATCGATCGGAACTGAAAGAATGGTAACACCGGAATTGTCAATGAGTCTAAATTAGATGTACTCAGAAGGACCCGGGTTCAATTCTACTACATGGTGCATTAAGCAAATGTCATTTTCTTTAGCATGGAGTTAGTCGACTTTGTGCATGAAACTGAGGTCCATCAAGTGTGTTGCATTTACTCACCTTTCGTTAAAAGTACAGGTATATCATCGGCAATGTTTTAACGTCCACTTTTCCATGCGTGCATGGGTCAAACAGAGTTTCTTGAGGTAGATTTTCGACGGCTGGATGCTCTTTATGTCACCAACCCTTACCTGTTTCCAAGTAAAGTAATATTTCTCCATGACCAGACATCTTGCAGAATATTGGAAATGAATAACATTCCTTGCATGGAGATGCTCATTTTATAATTATCATGCAATGTTAAGACAACGTCACACACACACACACACACACACAAATAGTACTTTTTCAGTTTCCATCTACCAGATCCACCTAGAGGGCGTTGCTCGACCCAGGGTTATAATAGAGGATATTTGCCCAAGGTGCCACACAATGGGACTGAACAATGAACTATGTAATTGGGAGGCAAATTTCTTACCACACAGCCATGTCTGTACCTGTATATGCGTGTGTGTGTGTGTGTGTGTGTGTGTGTGTGTGTGTGTCCTTGTCTTGACAATGTTCATCATCATTTAGCGTCTACTTTCCATGCTGGCATGGGTTTGGCCAGTTTGACTGAAACTGATAAGCCAGAGAGCTGTCCCAGCTTCCAATCTGATTTGGCATGGTTTTTACGGTTGAATGCCCTTCCCAACGCCAAGATTGTAATTGTAAACGAGTGTCACTGTCCTACAAGCAGTGTCGTTCACTTCTAGTAGTCTGCAGAAGATGTCTGGCCATGAGGGAAATATTACCTTATTTGGAAACAGGAGAGGGTTGATGGCAGGAAGGACATCAGGCCATCGTAAATCCATCTCAATAAACTCTGTCTAACCCATGCAAGCATGGAAAAAATGGACGTTAAAACACAGATGTTGATTATACTACCTGTACTTTCGATGAAAAGTGAGAGGAGTTTGACAATCAACAAATGCAAGCGAAACAACTAATAAAAAATAATTTTTAAACTGAATTTATGTAAAAATTCAAATTACGACAAATGTAAATAAACAAGCGAAGTTTGCTTTTAGAAGCGTTGAGATGTCTTTTAGAAAGTTAAAGAAGTGATTTTAAATTCTCAATCGCAGAATAATGCTAAAAATATAGCCTGAACAGGATAAACTATCCCTATTTTGCAGAGAAAAGTGTAGGTGGCTAGCTAGCCACCTACACTTTTCTCTGCAAAATAGAGATAGTTTATCTTGTTCAGGCTATATTATTAGCATTATTCTGCGATTGTGAATTTATGTAGTTAAGTCTCAATTGATTAAAATAAATGAAATAATTATGTACTTAAAGGAAGTATGGTCTAGTTTTACTTTGTATTCCATATTCATGAAAGAAAAAAAACAAAGAGAATCGAAAGGTCCTTGCTGAGCCCTAGGCTCATAAGGTTGGTTCTCTGGATTCTGTGGCTTATACCGTACATACTCATGTAAAAGTCAAATTTATGGGGTTGACTATAACATGGATAGTACTTCTGAGGGGCTGAAATTCAAATTAGAATCCGAATTACCGTATCAGCAGCAGAAACCCAACTGATCTCTAAATGAATAAAAACAAAAACACAATGAATTACAGTAATATTACCAATTCTATGCACCAAAACACACTTTCTATTATATATCAAAACCCAGAAACAAGACCACAAAACTCTTATATTTACACTTTCACTTTAAAAAAAAACTTTGCAGGATGTCTTGTGCAGTGGTGTTTGCTGTTTTTCACCAATAATGCTGTCTGTGAAACACGTTTCTCACAATGTAAACAACAAGTGTATGATGCATGTGTTTATTGTGCTGGAAGATGTATGCAGGCTTGCAACATATCCTGTGCATACATTTTAGTGATGGCGATGTAGCATCCATCAACAATGGTGTTTTACTATAAGCACCGAGCATTCCATTATAAACACCAAGCATTCCACTTATAGAGGTGGCTACAGTAAGGTAGCCACACAACATTGCAACAGTGTTATTTCTACATACAGGATAATACGGTACCTTGACCCACAAATGTTGTCCTGTTGTTTGTGAAATACTGGGGTTGACTTTTATACAGGGTCTTTGGAAAATTCCCAATTTTTGGCCTAAAATAGGGTGCCGACTTTTACATGAGATCAACTATTACTCAAGTATATACCATATATTCCCCAGCTCCTAGATAGGACACTGGCCCCTCACAGGGTTTTACTAGTGTTTACTTGTGGAAAATCTACAGGGAGGGATGAATATTCAGTTTTAGAGTTAATGTCTTGAAGTAAACTAATGAAAGGGATTGCTTGATTAAAAAGGAATACAAGTTCCTTTTTGTTATTTAATAAATAATGATTTCAAATTTTGCCTCAAGATCAGCAATTTCAGGAAAGGGGTTAAGTCGATTACATTGACCCCCAGTATCCAACCAGGATTTATTTGATCAACCCCAGTAGAATGAAAGGCTAAATTGAGTATGGGGGAATTTGAACTCAGAATGTAAAGATGAAATGCTGCTAAACATTTTGTCTGGCATGCTAACGAGTCTGCCAAGCTTCACTGCCTAATCGTTTAATAGATAATTATTTCAAATTTTTGCCACAAGGGCAGTTTGGGAGAGGTGGGGATGAGTCGATTACATCAACCCCAGTGTTCAACTGGTACTTATTTTATCGACCCCAAAAGGATGAAAGGCAAAGTCGACCTCAGCAGAATAATCATAAATGATAAAATACACATACATATATGTGCGTATGTGTGTCTCTGGTTGTGGGGAAATATTACCTTGATTGGAAACAGGTGAAGGTTGGTGACAGGAAAGGCATCCATCTGATTTAACAAACTGTATCCAACCTATACAAGCATGGGAAAGTAAATGTTAAAATAATAATGATGATGATGTCCTGTTGTTTCCTCACAACTTATTTCTTTAGAAATATTTTCAACGCTACATTGAGCAACTTAATGGACAATTTAGCATCGTCCCTTGACAAAGTTTTAGTTGGACATTCAAGAACATAACTGTTCATCAAAATGATAACAACAGCATAATATGTACAAGAACTTCATTGGTCAGTGTGGACCAAGTATCTGCAATATATATATATATATATATATATATATATATATATATATATATATGTACAGATCTGGACAACAAGACATTTTTGAGGAAGACCAGAGGTGCCCATGCATAATACAAGTTTCCCTTCTTCATGTCACCAATGTTTATCCAAGGAAAAAGCTGCTGACTTAGGTTGATACAGTTTGACATTGGTATCCTCACAAGTGTTTGCTCTCAGTCAGAATGCAATGTACCAGAACACATGCTACAAAAGCCTCTCACGCGACCCTTTTACATTTCCACCAATCCATTCCCCTTATTAATAATTTTCTATTGACCCCACAAAAGGGATGAAAGGAATAGCTGACCTTGGTAGGATTTGAACTCAAAGTGCAGAAATTTGGAACAAATACTGAGAAGGTTTTCTATCAAAGCTCTAAATGTATTGCTGTGCGTTTTGGTAGATGTAGTAGTATTGCCAAATGATTAAGAAGTTTGCTTTGAAATCATAAGGTTCCTGGTTCAATCTCATTGCAGGGCATCTGGGACCAGTGGTTTGTTTTTTGGGGGTTTTTTCCCCCTTTTCTTCTTGGTCTTCTTTTCACCAAAGCCTCAAGCCAATACTAGTCTCATAAATGAAATTGAGAAGATGGAAACTGTATGGGAGTGCCTCGGCTATATTTTACCCATAATCCAAAAGTCTGGCCTTGTCACACTGCATTGTGCCGATTCTGCCTAAGAATTACACAAACAGTACACACATCTGTGGAGTACTCAGCCACTTAAATGCAGGTAATTCGGAAGATTGAACACCTGAATACTCGTCAAAAATGACAAAGATCCATTATAACAATGAAGAGAATCACAAATATTTCACCGATATTAATGAAAGAAATGGCATTTCTGCCGACTTCACATTCTGAGTTCAAATGCCACCTTTCATCCTTTTGGGAGTCAACAAAATAAGTACCAGTTGAGTACTGGGGCTGATATAATCGATTTGCCCCCTCCCCTGAAATTGCTAGCCTTGTGCCAACATTGGAAATCAATATTAACACAAGAAATAAGAACAATGATAAGCTGGTGTGTGGTCTTTCTGAACTTACCTTGTTAAGTTTGCTTTCACTTGCCAGTTTTTTGGAGAGATTCTTTGCTGCAACAAAACCAACTTCTTGCGAGCAGAGAAGAATACACTGATATAAAAATGGAAAGAAGTGTTTGTAAACATAAATAGGAACCGGAAAAATGGAGGAAGAATATTAATAATCTTTGTTATTGCTGGTATTTTCTGAGGATGTCAATATCACCATGATGGTTTTTAACCATTTGCCTGTTCTGTATTTCACATTTCGTACAAAGGACATATTTCTCTGACAATGTCACTCCTGTTATTGACGAGGAATATCCTACAAGAGCCCTGTGCTAGCATCATGTAAAAGCACCCATAAAAAGCCACATCAAAAGCATCTGTCATACACTGTAAAGTGGTTGGCATGTTAGGAAAGGCATCCCGACACAAAAACCAAGCCAAATTTGACTGAAATCTGGTGCAGCTCACAAGCTTGCTAGCTCTGGTTAAATCATCCAACCCATGCAGTGTGATGGCTGATTCTGATGTGGCTTTGATGCCAGCACAAGAGCTTTTTATGTGACACCAGCACAGGGCTCTTGCAGGCTACTCCTCTTCAGTAATGGGAGTGACACTGCCAGAGAAATATGTCCTTTGTATAAAAAGTGAGATACAGGACAGGCAAATGATGATGATGATGTTTTTCTCAACCACTTGGGACTTATGATAAGGAAGTTTCATATTACTCAGAATGTATGAAAGAAAGGCTGATTAAAATTGGAAAACAAGTATGGATGTTAAGGACAGACTTATGAAATGCTTTGGCCAGGCAAACAGTTAAAATCATTGCAGATGAATATGGGTATTTCACCCTAACTCTTTGACTGTCTTCTCTATTCATATTTCTCTGGCGTCCTTTCACAATTTAATTCCACTGCCAGAGTAACTTGAGACTTAAGAAAGGAAATCTTAAAGTTACTGAGATTGTCTGAAACAAGGGCTAAATTAAAAGTCTGTAAACAAGCATGGACGTTTATGACCAACTTATGAACAGGGAAGGGGTTAAGTAGAAAGAACCAAATGGTCCAAGAGGAAGAAACCTGCAGACGATGGAGACTGAGGAAAATGGGGGGAGAAAATGGGGGAAGATCTAGTCTCAAGAGGTTGGACCTTGTCAAATAGATTACATTGGCTAATAAGGACTGGTGAGAGGGGGAGATAGAATGGTCCTATCCAAACATTGACAGGTTTGAATAACAAATATAAATTGGCGGCGGCGGCGGAGGAGGAGGAGGAGGCAATAATGATGATGATAGTGGTGATAGCAATGGCAGCAATATTGATGTTGGTGTTGGTGGTAATGATGAATATGATGATGATGAATGTCCTCCTTGCTGCCTTTGTCATTGACACTCAGGCCCCCACCCCACCCAACAATCACTGCATGAAAGGCATGAGCAATGTTGTGGACAAGAAAGAAAAGGCAGTAGCAGAGTAGAACAGGACTTGGGAGGTGTTGGCCACAACAAGCAGGAATGGGAGAGAAGTGAAGAGGGGGGGCTGGAGAAATACCTTTGTGAAAGTGACATAAGACCAACCAGCTCTGAAGCATTCGGGGAAAAGCAGCAGAGAGAAGAGGAGACAGAATAGCTTTGGGTCAAGCAGTCAGGTGCAGTTCTTCATTCGATGCACCCTGTCTATGCAGTTGCAGCACCAATGCACTTGAGAGAACATAACCCAATTATTTAACAATGTTAGTTTGTATGGCAGACAGAGTACAAATGAGCTGATGGAGCAGCCATTTCATACCTGGAGCAGCCAGGTATGAAATAATTCATTCTACTCTAGACACAAGGCCTGGAATTTCGTGGGGAAGAGGCTCATCAACTACAACCCCAGGGCTCAACCGGTACCTATTTTGTTAATCCTGAGAGGAAAAACAATGAAGTTGACTTTGGTGGAATTTGAACTCAGAACGCACAGCCAAAAGAAATGCCATTAAGCATTTTGTGCAGTGTGCTAATGACACTGCCATTAATAACATGAGCGGATGAGTGCAGGAGAAGCTGGTTACATGTGTATGACCATGTGATGTAAATGAACAATGAGAGTGAAATGAGAAGGTGTTGTCAGGTAATGACAACAGAAGGTAAATCTGGAAGACATGAGAAGTGGTGGTGCCACATCTCAAAGAAAGTTGGGTCTTAACAAACAATATGAGAGAGGATTGTGATTGTAACAAATGGCTCTATAATGATTGTAAGGCAGAGCCAACCATTGGTGGTATGGAAAAAATACACGGTAAAAATCAATCATCCACTTATTCTGATTTTTGTTGGTTGATCATCAGATGCAGGTATACCTGTGTGGTTTAGAAGTTTGCTTCCCAACCACATGGGTCTGGGTTCAGTCCCACTGCATGGCACCTTGAGCAAGTGTTTTCTACTATATTCCTATATCCCTCAAAGCCTTATGAGTGCATTAGGTAGATAGAAACTTAAAAAATCCCATTACGTATGTGTGTGTTTGTGTCTCCTTGTCTAGATATTGTCTGATAGTTGTAGACAAGTGTATCCATCATATAAGAAGAGTCATTCATTTCCAAGCTTCAGTTTCTGTGAAAAACATGTCTGGTCATGGGAAAATATGACCTTGTTTGGATATAAGTGAGGGTTAGTAACAGGAGAAGCTTCTGACCAAAGAAAATTCTCAACAAATTCTATGCAAACATGGGGAAGTGAATGTTAAATAATGATGAATGGAATCTCCTATTTCTTGCATTACAATGTAAGTGGCTGACTATTCTACAGACATTCAAACGCTTACCATAATCTTCAGGCAGAATGTGCATGACACACAGTGTGTGACAAGGCCACATTTTTGAATTACAGTTATAGTCTGTTCAATAGGCTTCCACACGGTTTCCATGTACCTAATTTCACTGACAAGCATTGGATGGATGCAATGTTATAGCAGAATACACTTTGCTAAGGTGCTGCACAGTGGGACTGAACCCAGGAGCTCAAGAGTACATAGAGAATTATTTAATCATTTGACTCTGTCTGCACTCCATATAGACACACACACAAAATCACACATACATACACACACACACACAAACACGCATACACAAAGACACACAAACACTAATATACATAAATACTCACTTGTTTCTTGAGCTGTGTAAAAAATTCTGTTGTCTCTTCCAAAAAGGATTCGGGATAAATATCTTTAATCGCATCCAAACTCTGAATAATTTTCAAGAAAGGTTCTTCATTCTCTTGCTTCTCCAATCTAAACAATTTTGGCAACCAACAGATAAGCTCCAGCTTGTATTGCACCTCGTTGTTGAAGCTCGTCACACTGGAGATTGAATCAATGTAGGCTGAAACAAACACAAAACCAGGTTCACCTCAAAATCCAAAGTGTTGTACAACTAAACCAGTGTATCGAACTCAGACGACTGAAAAACAACGTTGATCTTCGTGGAACTGAAACTAAGAACGTAGAGAAGAGGGAAATAAAAACCGTAGCCATTTTACTTTGGTGTTCTTGTTTCTACCATTTCGCCAGTTATAAGATTGGCGTCCTTTGCCTGTATTCAGAGTTGTCTCCCTTGCTTCGGAGACGTGACTCTATACATAATAAAGTTAGCTCCCAATATTCTTTTCTACTCTAGACACAAGGCCTGAAATTTTGGGGGAGGGGGCCAGTCGATTAGATCGACACCAGTACTCCACTGGTACTTAATTTATCGATCCCGAAAGGATGAAAGGCAAAGTCGACCTCGGCGGAATTTGAACTCAGAAAGTAAAGCCAGCAATTTCTGGGGAGAGGGTAAGTCGATTACAAAGGCCCCATTGTTCAACTGGTAAAGTGGACCTCAATGGAATTTGAGTTCAGAACACGAAGATAGACGAAATATTGCTAAGCATTTTGCCCAACGTGTTAACGATTCTGTC
Organism: Octopus bimaculoides; assembly: GCF_046866305.1. NCBI lineage: Eukaryota > Metazoa > Mollusca > Cephalopoda > Octopoda > Octopodidae > Octopus > Octopus bimaculoides. Next base: position 12,528,180 of record NC_142949.1, read on the forward strand.
ACCTTGTTGCTTTAATACTCAATAATATATTGGTTTCAAATTTTGGCACAAAGCCAGCAATTTCAGGGGAGAGGGTAAGTCGATTACAACGGCCCCATTGTTCAACTGGTACTTATTTTATCGACCCCAAAAGGATGAAAGGCAAAGTTGACCTCAGCGGAATTTGAACTCAGAACGTAGAGACAGACGAAATGCTGCTAAGCATTTTGCCCGGCGTGCTAATGTTCCTGCCACCTCGCCGCTTTAGTTCTCTATGAAATATGACAAATGAAACAATGGAACACACACAACTGTGGAAAAGCTACCTACAGGACACTACAAATCGCCGTCGGTTACCCACAGAATATTTCCACTCCAGACCGATCACAGGAAACCAATAGATTTGGCTGTTCAAATATCTGTTATTTCGAGTACGTTCAGGGTTAGAACAACCGACTTCCTGGATTGAGTTTTTGGTTTTTGAAGCATGACTGTCTCACATTTTATTCAAACACAGCGTAACTCAGGTTACACCATTCAATGTCCTATTTTTTAAAGATAGTAGAAAGTGGATAAAAGGATGATACGGTATTCTTTCATGCCGATATGATGACATTTCAGCTATTATTTCTTCCATGTTGAACGAACGTGCAGAGTCTCCTTTTTTGGTGCAATGAAAGCGTTGAGATACTAACACAAAGCTCTTATGTCTTGACTTAATAATGTAAGACTGTAATAGAGATGATGAACAGCTGTTTACCTAGAATGCCTTAGAAAATGATTTTTGTATTGCAATATTCATGTATTCTCATGTAAGTTCTAATCTAGAGAGCGATAGAGAGTGAAACATGAAGCTCCTTCAACCATATCATAAATATATTTAGGTATAACTACAAAATGGTGCCCCGAAACTCATCTCCCGCAAAAAAATAAATGTTATTAACATAATTATAATCTACACTTTCGAAAATACATCTTTGCAAGGTTTCATGAAAAACCTATATTTCTCAGAAAGTTATGCAGAAACAAATATCAACAGTGGGGCACCAAATTGCATATATATATATATATATATATATATATATTCCTTGCGAGCTTACGCATGTCCTCAGCAGTCACAGCCCATGTTTCACTGCCATGTAGCATGGCTGTTCGTACACATGCGTCATACAGACTCCCTTTGTCGCCAGCAGAGGTAAGAGCTCTCTGATCTTTACCCAGGCTATTCTTATTCTAGCAGCTACACTTTCAGCACACCCACCCCCACTACTAACTTGGTCACCCAGATAGCGGAAGCTATCAAGTACTTCTAGTTTTTCTCCCTGGAATGAAACAGAAGTTGTTTCCTGTTTGTTTACTTCCTAGTTAACCTGCCTTTGATATTGCTGCACCTCTTATGTGTCCATAGCTTGCACTGGGTACATCTTATAGAGTTACTACCTACACCTTTTCTACATATTGAGCAGGGCCATCTACCTGAAGGGGTTTGTGTTTTATCTACCTTCCTACTTATTAGGACTTTGGTTTTAGCTAGGTTGACTCAAAGGCCCTTCGATTCTATACACATATATGTATATATATACATATATATATACACATATATGTATATATATATATATATATATATATATATATATATATATATATATATATATAATTTGAAGAAAAGCAACAGAAATTCAATAGGTTATAGCAGTACGTACGTTTCGTACAAACTTCATTTATTCATGTAGTGAGGACACTACATAAAATGTGCAATGAAAATGTACTCCTCAGCTACATAATGGAATTTCATTTTAGAAAGTCATTTTGTAGATGTGTGCAAAAACAAGAGTAGGAGAAGAAGAAAATACCATCTTGACTGAGCTGCCATTCAACAGTCTAGTGAATCAAACAAGAATTTAATTTCTATATAATCTAATTAGAGGGGTAAGATAGTAGTAAATTCAATATAGAGGAAGGTAGAATAAGTAGTAATGGACAGCAGGTTAGGGGTAAATCAAGCAAGAGAAAAATATATATATATCATCATCATCATCATCATCGTTTAACGTCCGCTTTCCATGCTAGCATGGGTTGGACGATTTGACTGAGGACTGGTGAAACCAGATGGCTACACCAGGCTCCAATCTGATTTGGCAGAGTTTCTACAGCTGGATGCCCTTTCTAACGCCAACCACTCAGAGAGTGTAGTGGGTGCTTTTACGTGTCACCCGCACGAAGGCCCAGCCAGGCGGCACCGGCAACGGTCACGCTCAAAATGGTGCATTTCATATGTCACCCGCACAAGAGCCAGTCCAGGGGCACTGGCAACGATCTCGCTCAAAAAATTTCATGTCACCCGCACAAGAGCCAGCCCAGGGGCACTGGCAACGATCTCGCTCGAAAATCCTACGACGGCCCCGCACAAGAGCCAGTCCAGGAGCACTGGCAATGATCTCGCTCGAAAATCCCACAATGGCCCCACACAAGAGCCAGTCCGGGGGCACTGGCAACGATCCCAATCGAAAATCTAATGAAGGCCAGCCAGGCGGCACTGGCAACGGCCACGCCCAGAATGGTGCATTTCATGTGTCACCCGCACATGAGCCAGTCCAGGGGCACTGGCAACGATCTCGCTCGAAAAATTTCATGTGTCACCCGCACAAGAGCCAGTCCAGGGGCACCGGCAACGATCTCGATCGAAAATCCCACGGAGGCCAGCCAGGCGGCACCGGCAACGGCCACGCCCAAAATGGTGCATTTCATGTGTCGCCCGCACATGAGCCAGTCCAGGGGCACCGGCAACGATCTCGCTCGAAAATCCAACGACGGCCCCGCACAAGAGACAGTCCAGGGGCACTGGCAACGATCTCACTCGAAAATCCTACGACGGCCCCGCACAAGAGCCAGTCCAGGGGCACTGGTAACGGCCACACCCAGAATGGTGCATTTCATGTGTCACCCGCACATGAGCCAGTCCAGGGGCACTGGCAACGATCTCGCTCGAAAAATTTCATGTGTCACCCGCACAAGAGCCAGTCAGGGGCACCGGCAACGATCTCGCTCGAAAAATTTCATGTGTCACCCGCACAAGAGCCAGTCCAGGGGCACCGGCAACGATCTCGATCGAAAATCCCACGGAGGCCAGCCAGGCGGCACCGGCAACGGCCACGCCCAAAATGGTGCATTTCATGCGTCGCCTGCACATGAGCCAGTCCAGGGGCACCGGCAACGATCTCGCTCGAAAATCCAATGATGGCCCCGCACAAGAGACAGTCCAGGGGCACTGGCAACGATCCCGATCGAAAATCTCACGAAGGCCAGCCGTGCGGCACTGGCAATGGCCACGCCCAAAATGGTGCATTTCATGTGTCACCCGCACATGAGCCAGTCCAGGGGCACTGGCAACGATCTCGCTCTAAAATCCTACTACGGCCCCACGCAAGAGCCAGCTCAGGGGCACTGGCAACGATCTCGCTCCAAAATTTCATGTGTCACTCGCACAAGAGCCAGTCCAGGGGCACTGGCAACAATCTCACTCGAAAATCCCACGATGACCCCGCACAAGAGCCAGTCCAAGGGCACTATAGAAATAAAATGAAAATGGAAGGACAATACCCTAAGGAGTGGTTAGAGGAAATTTAAGGGAAGGGAATTTAGGTCAAGATATTGGAGAATTATATCTATTCCTCAGTATATTTAGAATAATACAACGAAACACTAAAGTACTAAATTTAAAACCATAAGGAACATTAATAATTAAATTAGAATAAGACAAACATTTATAGTTAAAATAAGATATACAGCAAAGAAATGTATATGTGGCTACTTATTCACAGAACCAATGATTTTATCAGAAGAGTACGATGGATTGCCTACCACTATGATAACAAGATGAAAATGAAAACCAATGAATCACAAGAAAAAAACCATTTTAAGAAACTATTTAGAAGTAGAAGAAATCCACCTCCAAATCCATTATTAGAAAACTTTGAAAAAGACTTACTCAACTTTATTGCTAATATCAAGTTTAAGAAGCACCCACTAAGAAAAAACCCGCACCTAAGGAAACTGAAGGAGTTTATCAAATCTATACAAAGCAAACCAGGTATTCTGGTCCCGGCGGAAAAAAACTGGAAATTTATATAGAATGGATTATACTACCGACAAAAAACTAATTATAAAGGAACTTAACAGCAAATATAAAATAACTTCAAGAAAAACATTATCAGACATCAATTTAAAAATCAAAAAAATTATGCCAGAATATAATCTAACTGATAGAGCTGAACCACTTACACCCTGTGAACCTAAAATTAATTTAGAGGACCTTCAGAAAAACTTTCAGGAAAACCCTACTGTTGGACTCATTTGCCCAACTAAATCTGATATTGGAAGACTAAGTAAGCTTATTCTCGATAACATTATACCTTTCATTATTCCTAACCTTACTCTAAAATTATGGATTAATACAGATGAAGCACTTAATTGGTTTAATTCTATTGACAATAATAATAATTTTTCCTTCATCCAATTTGATATCAATAATTACTATTCTAGCATTTCCCCTATACTCCTTAACAAAGCTCTCATCTTTGCCAAAAATAGATCCCTAATTACTAGAGAAAAAATTGATATAATTCTTTTAGCTAGAAGAACCATCATCGAATTCGAAGATAGACTCTGGACCAGATCTGACACCCCTGATAACTTTGATATCCCAATGGGATCGAGTGATTCGGCTGAAATCACAAATCTGGTTGGAGCATATCTTTTATATTGCCTAAATAGGGAAATTCCTGAACTTCAAGGGGGTCTTTAGAGGGATGATGCGTTATTTGTCATTCCCACCAACAATAAGTCAACCATAGAGAGAATGAGAAAGAATATTAGAAAATTCTTTAAAAGCTTTAACTTGAGCATTACTTTTGAATATGGTACTAAAATCGTTAACTTTCTTGATACCACTCTTAATATTAGCTCTAAATTGCACTATCCCTATAGAAAGGAAAATGAAGTCACTAAGTATGTAAATAGATAATCTAATCACCCCACAAATATTTTAAAATCTATTGTAAAAAACATTTCCAATAGATTATCTAAACTGTCCTCAAACCATGACATCTTTAACTCTAATTCACATTACTACAATGAAGCTTTATCTAGAGGAGGCTATGACCAAAAAATTTCTTTCCTTAATCCTAGTAAATCTATTAAATGTGATAGTACCAATAATGATAATCTAATTATCTTAAATAATGATACCAATAATAACAATTTAATTACCGTAAATAATGGTAAGAAAAGACCTACTAATAAAAATCTATCCTGATTAAGCAATAAGAATAAAAATGAAATACAACCTGATAAATGTCTACATAATCATATTAACACCAATAAAATACCTAGGTTAAGAAATTATGATAATGACCATAAAAATAGGAAAATTACTTTACATAACAAAATAGATCCTAATAAGAAAACTACAAATGATAATAGAAACAATAATATAACCCCAAATACTTATGATAACCACAAACCCCCTTCATATTACAAATTTAGAAGAAAAAATTCTATATGGCTTAACGTCCCTTACAACTATGCAGTATCTACGAACATCTATAAGAAGTTTATGGATATCTTACAAAATAATTTCGACCCTAACCATAGATATTATAAAATCTTCTCTCAACACACAATCCGTATCTCATACTCTACTCTCCCCAATATAGGATCTATCATCAATAAGTTGAACATCGAACTAGCTAGGACCCTTGAAAATAAAAAAATGTCTTATTATCGAGAGCAATACAAATAACTACCAGACAATTAATAACACCAACGCAACCAATAATCATGCACATGTTAATGAACATATTAATACTTCAACTGTTAACATAGTTGATGAGATAAATCTTCCTAGCTCAAACAATATCAATTGCATATCCAGTAATACAACCAACAATATTGATATAACCAATTTAGATACTTGTATCAACAATCTACATAGTAATATATATATATAGCTAATAATCCCCTTGATTGCAAATGAATTCCGGGTAGAGGTAGGGGTCCACCAAGGCTCTGTCCTCAGCCCCCTCCTATTTATCATAGTCCTCCAGGCGATAACAGAGGAATTCAAGTCAGGATGCCCCTGGGAGCTCCTCTATGCTGATGACCTTGCACTAATTGCTGAGTCACTATTAGAACTAGAGGAGAAGTTTCAGGTGTGGAAGCAAGGACTAGAATCGAAGGGTCTTAGAGTAAACCTAGCTAAAACCAAAGTCCTAATAAGTAGGAAGGTAGATAAAACACAAACCCCTTCAGGTAGATGGCCCTGTTCGATATGTAGAAAAGGTGTAGGTAGTAACTCTATAAGATGTACCCATTGCAAGCTATGGACACATAAGGGGTGCAGCAATATCAAAGCAGGTTAACTAGGAAGTTAGTTTTTGTATATGGCAGATGTTCAGGTGCAATAAACACTGTAAACAAACAGGAAACAACTTCTGTCTCATTCCAGGGAGAAAAACTAGAGGTAGTTGATAGCTTCCACTATCTGGGTGACCAAGTTAGTAGTGGGGGTGGGTGCACTGAAAGTGTAGCTGCTAAAATAAGAATAGCCTGAGCAAAGATCAGAGAGCTCTTACCTCTGCTGGCGACAAAGGGAGTCTCACTCAGAGTAAAAGGCAGACTGTATGACGCATGTGTACGAACAGCCATGCTACATGGCAGTGAAACATGGGTTGTGACTACTGAGGACATGTGTAAGCTCACAAGGAATGAAGCCAGTCTGCTCTGATGGATGGGTAATGTCAGTGTGCATACCCAACAGAGTGTAAGTATCTTGAGAGAAAAGTTGAACATAAGAAGCATCAGCTGTGGTGTGCAAGAGAGCCGATTGCGCTGGTATGGACATGTGGCGAGAATGGACGAGGATAGCTGTGTGAAGAAGTGCCACAGCCTAATAGTTGTGGGAACCCGTGGAAGAGGTAGGCCCAGGAAGACCTGGGCTGAGGTGGTGAGGCAAGACCTTCGAACATTGGGCCTCACCGAGGCAATGACTTCTGACCGAGACCTTTGGAAATATGCTGTGCGTGAGAAGACCCAGCAAGCCAAGTGAGACCTAAATCCAAGGCCTCTGCCAGGGGTGTAGCCAGCCCACTTATGCGTACCTTTCCTTCTTTGGACACTAAACTCCGCTTGCGAAGACCTGTTGAGGCAAGTGAAATCGAAACCGAACTAAATTCGACGACTGGCACCCATGCCAACGTCGTCTCCTTCATTGGGCACGAAACTCAGCTTGCGAAGACTTATTGGGGCAAGCGAAAGTAAAATCGGGATGGCACCTGTGCCCAGCGTCGCCTTTCTGGCACTTGTGCCTGTGGCATGTGTAATGGACTTTCGAGTGAGATCGTTGCCGGTGCCCCTGGACTGACTCTTGTTCGGGTGGCACATAAAATACACCATTTTGAGCGTGGCCGTTGCCAGTACTGCCTGACTGGCCTCGTGCGGGTGGCATGTAAAAGCACCCACTACACTCTCAGAGTGGTTGGAGTTAAGAAGGGCATCCAGCTGTAGAAACTCTGCCAAATCAGATTGGAGCCTGGTGTAGCCATCCAGTTTCACCAGTCCTCAGTCAAATCGTCCAACCCATGCTAGCATGGAAAGCAGACGTTAAACAATGATGATGATGATGATTGCAATTGTAGAATTAAAGCCCACTGCCCCGGTATCTGGCCGTTGTTTAGCCCATAATGTGGTCTATAAATGTACAGTAGCTACTCCAACTAATAATTACATTTATGTTGGTTGCACAATCAATCTGAAACAGCGATTATACAATCATTTTTCTTTGTTTAGACTTAAACAGAAGGCCAATAGCACATCATTATCTAATAAAATTTGGGAATTGAAAGAAAATGGTATCGATTTTAATCTTAAATAGGAAATCGTCAGGAGAGCACAACCCTATAGAAATAGTAGATATGGCTGTGGACTGTGCTCTATGGAAATTTATGAAATTTTTAAACTTAAGGATAATCCTAATCTAATTAACAATAGATCTGACCTTAGGGTTCTATGTGTACATTGTTACTCTCGCACCTTAAGATATTTTAAAAAGTAAATCTTGCTAATAATTTATTATTTTAATTCCTCTTGTTTCCCCGACTATTAACTACTTTATTTGAGTTATAGCTTTTAAATATAAATTTTGAATAGATTTTAACCTTTCCCAACCCACTGATAATATTCCTATTTTCTCTAGGTAATTCTGAGTCTCTTCTACCATATTACTTTTTCGAAAACCTTAGCTTTAATTCTCTTAATTCAGTCCTGTTCTTCTAACTTTATTCCTCCTCCTTTTCTTCCTCCTCCTTCTCTCACCCTTTCTCTTTGTTCTGGTTTTTGGCCATTAATATTATGGTTTTACTTATAAATAATATCTCTATTCTACTACCCCACATTAATGTATATCTTATTTTAACTATAAATGTTTGTCTTGTTCTAATTTAATTATTAATGTTCCCTATGGTTTTAAATTTAGTACTTTAGTGTTTTGTTGTATTATTCTAAATATACTGAGGAACAGATATAATTCTCCAATATCTTGACCTAAATTCCATGCTAGCATGGAAAGCTGACGTTAAATGATGATGATGATGATGATGATATATATTTTTTTTTCTCTTGCTTGATTTACCCCTAACCTGCTGTCCATTACTACTTATTCTACCTTCCTCTATATTGAATTTACTACTATCTTACCCCTCTAATTAGATTATATAGAAATTAAATTCTTGTTTGATTCACTAGACTGTTGAATGGCAGCTCAGTCAAGATGGTATTTTCTTCTTCTCCTACTCTTGTTTTTGCACACATCTACAAAATGACTTTCTAAAATGAAATTCCATTATGCAGCTGAGGAGTACATTTTCATTGCACATCTTATGTAGTGTCCTCACTACATGAATAAATGAAGTTTGTACGAAACGTACGCACTGCTATAACCTATTGAATTTTTGTTGCTTTTCTTCGAATTTTATTCATCAAATCTCTTGATTTTGTTTTTGGTTTTTACCCTACCAAATTCTGGTGCGTCAAACATTTTATGTACCACATTTAATCTTTTGAATAAATCTATATTATCATATATATATATATATATATATATATATATATATATATATATATATATATATATATATATATATATATATATATATATATTTTTATATATGTTACACTCTCTGAGTGGTTGGCGTTAGGAAGGGCATCCAGCTGTAAAAACTCTGCCAAATCAGACTGGAGCCTGGTGTTGCCATCCGGTTTCACCAGTCCTCAGTCAAATCGTCCAACCCATGCTAGCATGGAAAGCGGACGTTAAACGATGATGATGATGATGATGATATATATATATATATATACATACATATATGTATATATATATATATACATATATCTATATGTGTATGTATCTATATATATATATATATATATATATGTATCTATGTGTATCTATGTATATGCATATGTGTATATCTATATATCTGTGTATATATATATATATACGTGTGTATATATCTATGTGTGTATCTATATATATATATCTATCTATATATATTTATCTATATATCTATCTATCTATATGTGTGTGTGTGTGTGTGTGTATCTATATATATGTATATCTATATATATATATATATATATATATACCTGGGCATCAACATGTGTAGTGATGCATCATTTCACATGCACATTGTCAAGTTGACAGCAAAGTGCAGACAACTGACAGGGTGGATACTGAGGACATTCCGAACATGGGATCAAAAAGTCATGTTGATTCTATGGAAGACATTTGTTCTGAGCCACCTAGACTATTGCTCTCAGTTGTGGTCTCCACACAGTGTCAAGCGGACAGCAGAACTCGAGGCAATTCAGCGTCACTATACAAAAAAGATCGCCACAGTCCAACAGATGAACTACAGGGAGCGACTGAAGGCACTAGGTCTCTACTCCCTGGAGCGCAGGGGGGAGAGATATGTAATAATATACATATGGAAAATACTGGAAGGACTGGTGCCAAACTTTGGCATCAAGTACTACACGAATGCCCTCACAGGTCGCCACTGCATGGTACCGTCCACTGCATCTCACATAAGAACAAGGTACTGCAACAGCCTCGGTTTCAGAGGACCTCAGTTCTTTAATGCGCTGCCAAGACATTTGAGAGATCTGCAAGACATGGATATAGAGGTCTTCAAGACAAAACCTGACGCTTTCCTCTCCACGATACCAGACGAACCAATGGCTCGAAATGAGACACAGTTTAGGGCAGCGATGTCAAATTGTCTTATACACCAGATGTGCCATCAAAACTCTTGATTGGACTATATCAGGTGGATGAGAAGAGCCATTCAAGGAATGTGAAAAGAGCACAGCATAAAGACGGAAAGTCACGGTGGTGCTCCAGCATGACCACAGCCACTTGGCTGAAGCCCATAAATGAATAAATAAATAAATATTATTATAATTTCTTAAAGAATAACTATTCCGAAAGAATAACTAAACTGTCCTCAAACAATTGGCATCAAGTAAAAATGAAACTCCATTATGCAGCTGAGGAGTACATTTTCATTGCACATCTAATGTGTTGTTCTCACTAGTCGTGAGTGGTCGATCCTAACCCTAACCCTATCCCTAACTCTAACCCTAACCCGCGTGTGCAAATGAATACGTGTTTAGGGTTAGGGTTAGGATCGACCACTCATGACTAGCTAGCGCGGACGCGCGACTGCGCGTTCGGGTCCGCGCTGCTTTAGTAGTACCTGAAGTTTGTACAAAACGTACGTACTGCTATAGCCTGGTGAATTTTTGTTGCTTTTCTTCAAATATATATATATATATAAGAGTGTGTGTACAATTGCATTTATATACACGTGTATGAACATGCTGATGTTTGTATATGTGTATAGAGGACATTTATATTCACCCATATACCTACCCCGTCATAATGGACAGAAATCTGCGTTTAAAATGACAATAATAACCAAAGCACCAGGACTCACAAATGCATATCACACACAGAAAATAGCATTACAAAGAACCGCGCACATCCTGTGTAAATCACTTTCAATACAGTGAAAATCAGAGCACCACAACAAACCATTGCACAGCTGCGATCGGTTGTACAATGAAAGCAAGTGATAAAAATAAGACCACTGTTATTTCAAATTGTTGCCACAAGGGTAGTCGATTACATCGATCCCAGTGTTCAAATGGTACTTATTTTATCGACCCCGAAAGGATGAAAGGCAAGGTCGATCTCGGCGAAATTTGAACTCAGAACGTAGCGACGGGCGAAATACCTCTAAACATCGCTAACGATTCTGCCGTGGATCGACGTATGACTTGTCACTACACACACCACAAATTTAAACAAATTTTAAGATAATAAACATACTTCCAAGTTTAATATGGTTCGTTGACCACGGTTCGAAGCTCTGGGACCATTCTTGGAGGATGCGATCACAATAATACCCAACAATCCATCCGTGAATTGTGTTTTCTATGATTGGGAAATCCTCAGCCATTGTTACTGCTCCCCCCGCCATAACACATCACACTTCATAACACCGGTGACGGATTATTCTTTGAACCCAATTGAAATAGTTCCACTTTCATTTTACTCTCTCTCTCTCTCGCACGCCTTCGCTCTTTCTATCTATCTATCGTTCTTATACTTTCTTTTTTAATCCGTCTCTCACTATTCTATTTGTGTCTCTAGCTCTTAATACTTTCTTTCCTTCTCTCTCCATCAATATACCCTTCTCTCTATCTTTCGTTCTTACATTTTCTTTTAATCCGCCTCTTCCTCCCTCATTATCTCTCTTTTCCTAATCATTTCTCTCTCTCATCTATCTATCTATTTTTCTCTCTTGTTCTTGCACGTATTTTCTCTTAACTCGTCTCTCGGGTCTTTCTGATTTGGCGGACACCATTTTTTATTTATTTTTCCTCCAAATCAGAAAGATCCCCGAAAGAAGCCTGTCGTATATAAATACACACACACACACACCTGTGATTTTAGTTTTGATCTTCTATATAAATATTCAATACATATCACACACTGAGAGAGAGAGAGAGAGAGAGAGAGAGAGAGAGAGAGAGAGAGAGAGAGAGAGAGAGAGACATAGACAGACAAAACTAACAGATATACAGGCAGATAGACAAACAGACACACACACAGATAGATAGATAGACAGATAACGGGATTCCACGCAGTTTCGATCTACAACATTCCCTCACAAGGCACGTACTGCAGTCAGCTTAGTGCTATAGAAAACATTTGCCCAAGATGCCACGCAGTGGGACTGAACCCAAAACCACATGATTGCATTCTGGATTTCAACAAAAATTTACAGTAAATCATTCGGATTATATCATACAGCTGAGTCGGGTTTCTTTCAGTTTCATTTCGTTGTTTTTTTTTTCACTTACTTGATTTCTTTATTTTGCAGTCAGCCATTTTATGTGCTTAATTCAAATAGTCACGTATCTTAAACATTGGCTTTGTGGTTAAGGGATTACAATCATAAGGTCATGGATTCAATTGCTGGTCGGAGCAGTGCATTGTATCCTTGAGCAAGGTCTTTCATTCCATGCTGCTCCAATCTACTTAACAGTAACGAATACCAACTGAGTACAGATGCAGCATTTTCACCTTCCAGCTCTCAGATCCAAGGTATTCCTAGGTCAAGGAGGGGGCGAGAGAGTGTCCATGTGTGCTCGCAACTATATACACACCTAAGTTACCAAGCCTTACTCGCTCAAAAGTGACGGCTCTCTGTATTACTTTTTATATATTCGGTAACAAGATATATACGTACTCGAGAGGAAATATGTATGTATGTATGTATGTATCAACAGAAATCACAGGTCACCGGATCAAACACTTCTCTGAACTCCTAAACCATGAGTCAGTTGTGGATGAAACAGTGATTGATACTATGCAACAAAGACCTATCATTGGCTCCTTAGACTCCTCGCCTTCAATAGATGAAGTAATGACATCAATAAGTAAATTGAATCTTGGTAGGGCACCTGGAAAGGATGGCATTTGTGCTGATGTCTTGCGATTTGGTGGTAATTACATCACACAGTCCCTTCATGAACTTATTAGTGCAGTCTGGAAGGATGCAATTATTCTTCCTCTATATAAAGGAAAAGGAGCCAGAACAATGTGTGGTAACTACAGAGGTATTGCTCTATTATCAGCTGCTGGCAAGGTTCTGGCAAATATTCTTCTTACCCGTCTGAATGGGTGTCTCATAAATGATGTCCTATCTGAATCTCAATGTGGCTTCCGATCTGGTAGAGGGACAATGGATATGATTTTCACAACAAGACAGATGCAGGAGAAGTGCTATGAGCAGAATATGGATCTTGTCCAGGTATTCATTGATTTAACAAAGGCCTTTGATACTGTAAATAGGGCCTTTCTATGGAAAATACTTGGCAAACTTGGATGTCCGGATCACTTTGTATCTATAATTAAATCATTTCATGATGGGATAGAGGCTTGGGTCAATGTTGGTGGTGGCATGGCAGGACCCATTCCTATAGAGAATGGTGTCAAGCAGGGTGACATCCTTGCCCCAACTCTCTTTTCTTTGTACTTTGCTGCTGCTTTTACTCATGCTTTTGCTAAGGTTAGCTCTCTGGGAATATATGTCAGATATTGATCTTCTGGCCACCTCTTTAATCTGCGCTGATTTGCTGCCAATTCAAAAGCTTTCCAGTCTATTATTTGTGACCTCCTTTATGCAGATGACTGTGACTTAGTCACTCATACAGTGGATGACATGCAAATACTCATGAATTGCATTTCTACTTCTTGCAAGGCATTTGGACTCAGCATTGGCCTGGACAAGACTGCTGTAATGTTCCAGCCTGCACCAGCAAATCTATATGTGAAACCAGCTATCTTGGTTGAAGGAACAATTCTGAAGATAGTAGACAAGTTTGTCTACCAGGGCAGCACACTCAGCCGTTCTTGCTCCCTGGATGAGGAAATATCTTTCAGGTTACAGAGAGCAACTAATTCCTTCCGGTCTCTTCAGTCTCATGTTTGGTCCCAGCATGGCATCACAAGGCAAACAAAAGTTGCTGTGTACCGTGCATACATATATGACAGACTTCTCTCAGTTTCCATTTACCATATCCACTCACAAGGCTTTTGTTGGCTCAAGGCTATAGTAGAAGACACTTGCCCAAAGTACCACACAGTGGGACTGAACCTGAAACCATGTGGTTGGGTAGCAAGCTTCTTACCACACAGCTATGCCTGCGCCTGGATATTAATATTTTGGTATGAAGTTAGACTTCATTCTGTCCCATAAAACTAACTCTAACATTGTTTAGATAACTCACTTTCACAGGATTACACCACAATATTCACATAATTACCTCGTTTCTTGTCATTGGTGTATCATGCAAAAAGAAGAGAGTTGTTTGAAGTTACATTAATGACAGAAAAGAATGGCTTCACATGAGAGGCTGGTAAAATATTCTGTTCTTTGTAGTCAACGATTCCTTTAATCCACGGTCAAATTACAACCAAGAAACTTTGTCTGCTTAAAGGGTTTGTTGTCTGCGTCCACGCGTGAAGGTCTGCTATTTGCATAGCGCCCTCAGTCATCTCTTTCCCTCCCTGGTTGTGCTTGCCTATGTTGTTGCTTATATAGCCTTTTTTTTTTCTAAGCAGGAACCTCTGGAACATGATAGAACATTCTATAATATGGGGGGATATTTCTGCAAGCATATTGGTTGATGTTTAGAGCACATCATCTGATTCAAGTGTGGTCTGATCCTAGTTACTAAAGCTGTAAGGTTTCGATGCTAAGCTTCGTTACACACTATTTGTTCAGACACTTCACGTTTTCGGTTTAAATGCCACCAAGCTCAATTTTGCCTTTATTCATTTGTTAGATAAATTAAGTGTTAGTCAATTACTAGGATCGATGTAACCGACATACCCCGCCCCCAAAATTGCTGGCCTTGTGCCAAAATTTGAAACCATTATTTTATAATTAAGGCAGCGAGCTGGCAGATCCCTTGCCATGCCGGACAAAATGCTCAATGACAATTCTTCTGGTTTTACATTCTGAATTTAAATTCTGCTGAGATTGACTTTGCCTTTCATTTTTGCGGGATCGATAGAATAAGTAATTGTTGAGCATCAAGGTCAATATAATCAACTTCTCTCTCCAATTTAAAACTACTTGCCCAGTGCCAAAATTTGAAGCCATTATTATTATTACAGGAAAAGCCGCAAACTGGTTGAAGTGTTCACATGCCGGACAAAATGTTGTTAAACTTTGTCTTTCATCCTTTCAGGGTTGATGAAATAAGTACCGGTTATGCATTGGGGTCAATGTAATCGACTAGCCCCTTCCTCGAAATTTCAGGATTATTATCATTATTATTATCTGGCAGAATTGTTAGCATGCCGGGCAAAATGCTTTGCGGCATTTCGTCCATCTTTTCTTTCTGGGTTCAAATTCCACCGAGGTCGACATTGCCTTTCATCCTTTCAGGATCGATAAATTATGTACCAGTGAAATGCTGGGTCGATGTAATCAATTAGTCCCCTCCCCACTGCCCAAATTTCAGGCCTTGTGCCTTTAGTAGAAAGGATTATTATTATTATTTTTCTCATGTTCTGTTTCATACAACGGAAACTATGATTCAAAAAAGATTTTTTTC
Organism: Octopus bimaculoides; assembly: GCF_046866305.1. Lineage (NCBI taxonomy): Eukaryota > Metazoa > Mollusca > Cephalopoda > Octopoda > Octopodidae > Octopus > Octopus bimaculoides. Next base: position 12,543,909 of record NC_142949.1, read on the forward strand.
CCCAAAATTTCAATTTTATGAAATTTTTGTACACCTCACTTCCATACACTTTTCTTTTCCTATGAGGTATGGGGCTTTGAGGGAGAACTATTTCAAAATTCCGCCCATTTATGATTTTAGTCATTAGTTACCCTATTAATCTATACAGGCAAATTTGACCCTCAGCGAACAAAATAAGACAGGGACACACTCAATAAGATAATACTGTACCAGATCAGTTATCCAGAAAATTTGACACCAGATATGTCCTGGATTTCTGGAGACACCCTATGTATACATTCATCTGTCTATCTATATATATAAAGATAAGAATGTGTGTCTGTCTGTGTGAATCCCTAAAACTCAAGAAGTACACAACTGATTTCATTGAAATTTCACACATGCCTTACTTAGGGTCCAGGTAGTGTCATGGGCCAAAACAATTTTCAATTTCATGTCTAATGCGAGCCCAGAGCAATATCTTATATCTTCCATTATTTCAGTATTACGTGTCAAAAGTGAAGCAATAACATCTCCCTATTGTAATGTCAGATACTTTCACTATTGATAGTGAAACTATTAAAGTGAAGCTATTATCTCATATAATCATGCATACATATATATAGTATATTATGTACATATATATGTATACATCTGCACATGTATATATATAGATGTAAATCTATATATATATATATATATATATATATATATATATATATATATATATATATATATATATATAGATGTATGCATATATATATATATATATATATATATATATATATATATATATATATATATATATATATATATATATATATATATATATATATATATATATATATATATATATATATAGATGTATATATGTAGCTGGAGATGTATAGATTTATATATATAGATGTATATGTATAGATGTCTATATATACATGTATATATACATAGATATAGGTTTATATATATGTGCATATATATATATGTATATATATATATGTATAAATATATGTATGCATGTATATATGTGTATATATATGTGTACATATATGTATGCATATATATGTAATATATACACATATATATATGCATACATATATTTATTCATATATATATATATAAAAACAAATGGTAAATGAGTATATGCATATATACGTACAGGTATGTGCATACCGGCATCCACCTGTATGTATGGGTGCATATCTGGGTACAGGACATTGCAAACAAAACGTAGACGAGAAAACACACAAGCCACATAGAGAACATTCTACTTCATCAGCTACTCACGTTTTAACACTGGCGTTTCGAAGAGCTTGGGCAGGACGCATCGTTAAAACGGCTCATCCCATGGACCACAGATTAAATTTGTATACGCAAATTAAATCTTGCCATGGAGGAATGTAGTGGCGGACAAAAAACAAGACAGGAAAACAAACAGAAAATGCTTTACGGCCAGACAAGAAAAATTATGTGTGTATGAACGCTGTGAAGCACGAACTTGAAAGTAGGGACGAAGTGAGTTCGCGTGTTTGCTCGGCGATAGCCAAGGAAAAAAAGGATTATTGACCAGAAGGATGTGACCATGCTGGTGTAAGGGGAAGAGAGAGAGTGGTAGAGGGAGAAACAAAGGGAGGAAGTAGAAATACATACATACATATATACATACATATACATACATTTATACACACACACACACACACACATAAATATATATAGGTGCAGGTGTTGATGTGTGGTAAGAAGCTTAGTTCCAAAGCACATGGACCTGCGTTCAGTCCCACTGTGTGGTGACTTGGCATGTGTCTTCTGCTATAGCTTTAGACCAACCAAAGCCTTGTGAATGGATTTCATAGGCAAAAACTGAAAGAAATCAATCGTATATATATATATATATACATATATATATATATATATATATATATATATATATATATATATATATGGGAGAATATACAAAAAATAACAACAGACGAGGACAGGTGGTGTAAATAACAAAAGTATATATTAGTATATATATATATATATGTATATATGTAAGTGTATGTGTGTATCTTTGTGTCTGTGTTTCTCCCTCATCACCGCTTGACAACTGCTGTTCATTTATTTACATCCCCATAACTTACTGGTTTGACAAAAAGAGACTGATAGAATAAGTTCCAGGCTTATCAAAATAAAAGAAAAAAAAGCCATGGAGTTCATTCATTTGACAAAAAATTCTTGAAATTAGTGTCTCATATTTTTGTTTGTCCTCTCAGTTGTATCTATCAATCTATCTGTGTATTACACACACACACACACGTATGTATTTGTGCATATTCATATCTATTATATAAAAGTCAATGTCTTAATGTGTGTTCGTGTGTTACTTATGCATTTGAAAACTACTGCACCGACCCTAATGAAATTTGGAACACAAAATCCAAGCCTAGGGAGAAGGGTAATGCTGTGTTTCACACAATTTCATGAATGGATCCTTATGATATTTGAACCTTTGATTCAATGTATGTGTGGGTATAATGCAGTGTTTGGTTTGAATTTGAGGTGGCTTAAAGGGGGCAGGACCCCTCATGAAAATTCCTAAATTTCTGATGTTGATGAAATTTCAACCATAAGTAATTGACGCACATCAAGAAGTATTCCCAAAACTTTCCGCTTCTCATGAGGATTCTAACACCCCCTAACGGGGGCCTGAACTCTTAAATTTTAGTCATTTTTTCTGATCCAAAACTAGGTCAAAAGTACTGAATGGATCTTTATAAAATTTGGAAATTATATTCTATGCATAAGGACAGATGTAATGCTGTATATCTTTGAAAGTGAGGGGGCAAAAATGAGGTCATAACCCTTATGAAAATTCATATATTTTTGCTGTTGATGAAATTTTAACCATAAATATTACACACAAATGAAGCAATATTTCTAAAATTTCAAATTCTTAGAAGTTAGTAACACCCACAATTTAGTCATTTTTCCTAAGCCAAGACGAATACAATTGTACTCTTGGAAGCTGTAGGGTCACCCAAGCATAAAAGATGAGCATTATTTGTAACTCAGTGGTACACCAGTGTAAGACTTTGCTTAGATTGTGATTTCTGCAATGTGGTGCATAAATTGTCAAGTAAAGGAGAGGCATCTTTGCCTCCACTAATTCACTTGCAAAGTGTTGAGTAAAGTTATTTGGTTGCAGACCTACTTTGAGTCATTTTATTATCAGAGATAGTCCCCAGATGGTAACATTGTTTTCAAGGCCTTCCCAGATAAGTGACTGGTCATTCAAAGAGATTTATAGATTGCAAATTTATTCTGTCCAGTTACCTATCGGCATAGTGATCATTGGCAAACTTCAGAGGTGACATTTTCACTTCCCCTTAGCCCTCACGTCACATAGTTGTTAATGTTTATTTGAGTTGGGTCACGTCCTTCAAATTGCTATACATCTGTAAAGCATCTTACGGCTGTGCCCGTCACCTGTTTGGTGAGGAATCTTACATTGGGGAGTGGTAACGACTAGGGTAGGGTTGCTGACTGCTTATTGTGATCATTCATCTTTTCGTTTCCTAGCTTTGCTCCCTTTTACAAATTCAGCGAACATTTCAGTTTTAGGGATTCACACAGACAGACACACATTCTCATCTTTATATATATAGATAGACAGATGAATGTATACATAGGGTGTCTCTAGAAATCCAGGACATATCTAGTGTCAAATTTTCTGGATAACTGGTCTGGTACAGTATTATCTTATTGAGTGTGTCGCTGTCTTATTTTGTTCGCTGAGGGTCAAATTTGCCTGTATAGATTAATAGGGTAACTAATGACTAACATTTCAGATTTCAAAGAAATTTGAACAATAGCTATAAGACTCAAGTTAAAAAGATTCAAACAATTCAACTTCTCTGGTTGACTTAAAGATACCTCCCCGCCAATTGGGGCCTTAACTCCAACATTTTAGTGCTCCATTTTTCAGGAGCAAAAACCTTTTAATAGGTTCCATAAGATTTAAATTTTGGAATCTGGGCATAATGATGAGTATCATGGGATAAATGTGCCATGATTAGAATTTTTGTTAGGGTGTGTAAAGAGGGGAAAGAACCCTCATTAAAATTCTTCATCTGCAATTTTGATGAAATTCAAATCACAGATATTCCAGTTCATTAGAGAAAATATGAAAGAAAAGTCTAATTCTTCAATTGCAGGTAACACAGGCAATGCCGGATATCTCTGCCAGTAAATTATAAAGTAAGCTATGGAAAGTAAAGAGCTATATTGAGTTTAACAAATTCATATTAATACATTTCTAAAGTAGGGTTTGTTTGATATTAAAGTCCTTAAAATATTTCACACTGATCCATGTATACAGTATGATGCTTATAGGGAGAGAATTAAATCAAGAAAAGTAAACAACATGGTTTTTATTTAACAGATACAGGCACAAATTAATATTTCTCTAAAGCAGAGTCCGTTTAATCTCGATAAATCGACGTAAAAACTACAGAACGAAATTACTAACATGCTGCTTGTAAATTAACCATCTTCAAAACAGTTTCTGTGTACTCAATACAGGTAGGTGTTTTGCTTATAATTTCTGGATTTTTGGAAATTCCGGAATTCTGGAAGCCGGATAAAATCCGAGGTCCGGTACTATATTAGCTACGTAATGCCTGAGATACAGAAGGGATTGCCACGAGTGGAATCTATTTTAATGAAAAGTCTTCTTAATCAAAGGTGACATAGCAGGGTGAGGAGGAGGGCCTAAGTAACAACAACGTTAATAAGAGCAACAAGATAAAAAATATTCTGCAATAACGAGAGATATTTCACCAGAAACAGTGAGAATGTTCCGGAAATGAACAAGAGGTCAGTGGCACGCATGCGCAATCGAACCCTCTTCTTTACAGTAGAAAACGTCTCGGTTCAGTCACACGTGTGTGGAGGAAATCAGGGTTTTTGTTGGATCGCTGTGCTTTTTCAGTTGGGGATCCTTATTCTTCCTTTGTTGTGGCAATCATGTTGAAAACCAGTCGAATATTGTTACATTCCTGTCTGAAGAACAAAGTAATTGGTTCTCGCAGAAGTCAGAATCTATTTTCTACATTGACGAAATCGGTAAGCAAGGAGACCATCTTTTTCATTCTGATTCTTCCTATTTCTATTTCTTCCCCGTTTTTCTTCCCTTAAACAATGTCCTCTATAGTTGTTCCATCTTTTCACACGTTCTTTTATACTTACTCATGATACACTTTTCTTGGAAAAGGCCTTGTGCTAATTATACACGGATATATGTATGTATATGCGTATATATATATATATATACACTCACACACGACCGGTATTGCGCCTTAGTATACGCACATGTTGGTGATAGGAATTACCTGGTTTGTAGGCATTTATAGACTCACATGTGTGTGTATAACTATATATATATTTGTGTCGATGTAGTATACATAATCATGTATATATACATACATACGCACACGTGTCGCTCATATATATATATATATATATATATATATATATATACACACACACACACATACATATATACACGTACATATATACACGTGTGTGTATGATGTACGTAAATGTGTGTTTGATGCTTACATACGTCTACCGTACCAAAGACTTGTTTAGAATTTAATTAACTTAGGTAGTTATTCATCACATTATATAAACCATTAAAATTACATAACATTATGCTTAGAGAACGTTTACCACTTATTAAAATATACGTCCATTTCATATATCCTACAAACGTCCCTATACCGTAGCAGCCAGACACCTTTATATATACATGTATGGGGTATAATACATATATGTAGGTATATACGATTTATTGGTTTTAAATTATTAGGGGCAGGTACTTGTTAAAGGGAATTATGAATACGAACCCTACTTCATAGACACTGAAGTAATCATTCTGTGATAAAAGCAGGCCAAGTGCGCATTTATATAAGCACGATGTAGTCACCCCCACAAGGTCAACCAAACCCTGGCTTGTCAGTAGGGCATCTTATTTTTTAAAGTAAGCTTAACATTTTTTTTTAACTTAACCACACTTGTAAAATCTCTAAATTGGTATATATAAAAATGTAAATATATTGTTTTATTATGACGATTGGTTAACTCAAAATTTATTTTTGTCTATGATCTGTACATGTTATATATATATATATATATATATATATATATATATATATATATTCGATAGACGCGTGGAAGATGTTTTATTATGAAATAAAAGCGGCGATCATTCGAAGTCTTCTTTAAAATACCGTAAATAAAAAAAAAAAAAAAGAAGTACGATTGTCCGTAATCTTATTTCGTACCTGTTTTCGAATGGGTTCTGTATGAATTATAGATATTTTGTATAGTTTTGTAAATTGCCCGAAATAACCGTGAGGAAATCAAAATTAATTGTACCCCTCATCTTGATCGAGTACCTTTTGTTCCACCTTTCACCCCCACCTCCGCACTCTATTGTGTGGTCAGTAATTTCGATGTACTCTATACACACATACCCGTGTGTGTGTGTGACTATATATATGTATTTATATTACATATGTATGTATATAATATTGACCGTGTTTTCCAGGTATATGTTTAAAGAAAATCTTTTCGTTATATTTTGCCTTTTTATTTTTGTGTTAATAATTTCCATATATCCGCATCACCAAACGTTATATAACATAATCCGTTGGATTCAAGCTTTTTTTATTTTAAATGTTTTAAATGACTAACTTCAGAAATATAAGACTTAATTAGGTACAGTTTTTAACAATAATTACAAGTACTTATTGTCTTAGATCCTTTGAAGGGATATCCCCCCCACCCCGCTGTATTTAAATGCAGGGACGAAACATCCATTGTCTTCCTTCAACACCATTTAACTATTTAAATCCCCTAAAAACCATTTAAAGGACTTTCTACCTTCCATCTTCAATTTAAACCTGAAACTTGTGTAAACGTTTACAATGCCTTTTATTTGATTAATCTGGATTGAAATGCGAAATAAATTTTTACTAATTAGTATTAATTAAAAGCATAGTTTTTCTTTTTCTTGTATCTTAAACTATTAAGAAAATTATCTGCGAGATATCTCGTTCCACCCGTGCCAAATTTTGACCTTCGTGTAGGGGGGGGGGATGTCTTTGTCTCCTCTCTCTTTCTCCCTCTCATTGCTCCTTCTAATGCTCTTGATTCTTCAGAATCAGTGTTTAAACTACTTAGTTAACATTAATTTTATTATTACCACAATCGATTTAACTTCTCCCTCGTGTATTCGGGTTCAATTCCTGTCATCTTTACTTTTTGATTTCTTCGCTGTTGGTGGTGAAAAAAGAAAGGTGCCACTAAATTTAACCGGGTGCCGATGTCAATTACAATAACCGCTACCCTTAATATAAATCAATATTATGTACTATTGGAAGCAAATGTTGATAATCTATCGGCAATCACCACTAATGTCGCAGTTTCGATTCCTAGTCGAAGCTTTTCACTTCGTTTATGTCGCTAGTGTTTATTTAATATTTGTCTTTCTTTTGTGGAAATAAGAGTCCAAACCTTCTTTCTTCTCTCTTCTCAGACGAGACCATTGTTCCAAAATCGGTTAAGTTTTGTTTCTTGCTGTTCAGGGTTCCAGTTTTGTCATGCGATTGTATCTTTATTTTAGCCAGGCTTGGTTCAGTCGGCAATCCTCTCTTTGTCCTCGTCAAAATAAATTAATGCAACACGGAAAGGTTATTGTGTTGGCTGGGTTAGTAGTGAGATGGACACACGGGCAAATAATAGGCGAATGGGAGGGCTTCTTACGTGATTTTGATTACTCAGTCAGATTGCACCCTTTCGTCTTAAGAATGAAAAGGGACTTATTGAATAATGTAGTCCTGGATACATTGTCTGGGAAAAAGACAAGATGTTTATGCCTAAAATGTCTTTGGAAGCCGGATGGATCGGAGCTGACCTGGGGCTAAACAGCACATGTAAAACATACGATGTCTTAGATTTAATATAATATAAATGTTACAATAATAGGTTTTTTTTTGTTCTTACTTTTATCCTGTCTGGGAAGCAAAGGATTGAGTTTGTGTTTAACAAACATTTCAAAGACTAGTACTTATTCGAGCAATCTTTTTTGCCGGGGATGTTACTGGGATGTAAATATACCAACACCGGTTGTAAAGCGGTTGTGGGACACAAACACACACACTACAATGGGCTTCTTTCAGTTTCTGTCTGCTAGATCTTTTCACAAGGCTTTTGTCAATCTGGGGCTATAGTAAAAGGCACCTGCGAATAGTGCTACATAATAGAACTGAACCTAGAACCATGTGGTTAGGAAGCAAATGTTTTACCACACAGCCACACCTGCGCTTGTGCAAAAAAACAAAAAAAAACACTTCCATGAATAAAGCTAGGCATTTAGGTTGCACGTGAAGCTATAGAAAAGAGGTAAAGACCTTTGCCATTAATGCTTGCCAACTAGATAGGATGGCAAGCGAGCCTGCAGGAGGGCAGAATGAAGTGTGAACATTTCTGCCATTGCAACATTGAATTACAGGAGACTATAGAAAAAGAAACCGCCAGAGATGAACAAGTAGCAAAACAATGAGTCTTCAGTTCTTGGAAGCAAATAGATCCATTCTAATTTATTATAAAAATCTAAAATAGTTGGAATTCAATGCTGTCATGTGTTAATTTTTTTATGGTTTAGTTGTTGACAAACTTTCTCTTCTGGGGCCTCTAATGACAGTATTAGGTTATAATGTGAACTTTGGCCATTCTTGGCATCTTTTTATAGTCTTGCTGTCACTTTGGAACAACATCTATTATCATTTAATGTCCACTTTTCTATGCTGGCATGGATCAGAAGGAATTTGTTGAGGCAGAATATCTATGGCAGCGGTTCCCAAACTTTTTCGGGCTGCTGGCACCCAGGCTAGACCTCCACAAACATAGACCTCTTTCTGAAGCAAATTCAAAGCCATTGCATTTCACAATTAAAGCTTAAACTAATTAACCTATTTTTGTTACATCAATCACCCCCTTTTGGCTACTCCATTATCACCACTTTTCTTCATCGACCCCTTGGAACTTTCCACCGCCCACTTTGGGAACCACTGATAATATTTTCCATAGCTAGCCAGGTTTTTCTTTTAGGGAAGACTGGAAATAAACCACCTTGTTTGATGATAATATTCATTTAAAAAGCACCATGTGATGTCTAGACAAAGGTAATCACATACATAGACGCAGGCATGGCTGTGTGGTAAGAAGCTTGCTTCCTAATCACATGGTTCCAGGTTCAGTCCCACTGTGTGGCACCTTGAACAAGTGTCTTCTATAGCCTCGGGCCAACCAAAGCCTTGTGAGTGGATTTGGTAGATGGAAACTGAAAGAAACCTGTTATATGTGTGTGTGTGTGTCTGTTCCCCCCACCATCGCCTGACAAGCAATGTTGGTGTGTTTATGTCCCTGTAACTTAGTGGTTTAGCAAAAGATACCAATAAAGTACTAGGCTTACAAAGAATAAGTTCTAGGGTTGATTTGCTTGACTACAGGCGGTGCTCCAGCATGGCTGTAGTCAAATGACTGAAACATGTAAAAGAATAAGAGTGTACATACAGGCAGACATACAAAGCTCATGGCTGTGCAGTGAAACTGAACATAAGACCACATGATTAAGAAGAAGGCTTCCTAACTACACTCCTCACGACATTATCATCATTTGACGTTTGTTTTTCCATGCTGGCATGGGTTGGACAGCTTGACAGCAGTTGACAAATCTGAGAACTGCACCAAGCTCCACTGTCTGCTTTGGCAGGGTTTCTCTGAATGGATGCCCTTCCTAATGCCCACCACTAAATACCGTCTTATAAATAAACGTGACTGTCTTGAATCTTCCCACTACATTTGGCCATTCCTTTCATGCCACACACTTGAGACCCACATGATGTGTAGTGTCAGTAAATAAATACCTGTTATTCACTTGGGTTGATTTCATTTAACAATATCCCCTACCCTCACCCAACCTCTCACCAAAAGATAATTTTGTGTCAAAGAGAAAACCTTAATATAGGTCAGCAGGCCTTTTTTTTTGTTTGTTTTTTGTTTCTTTAGTGTGGAATGGTCATGTGATTAAAAAGATCATTTCCCAACCTCATGGCTTTCAGTTCAGTCCTACGGAATGGCACCTTTGCAAAGTGTCTTCAGTAGCCTGGTGGGTTTGGTAGACGGAACCTAAAAGAAGCCCATCGTGTGTGTGTATCGTTTCTTTTTGTGATTCTCTTATCTTTTTTTGTTTCTTTACTCTACTTTGATAAAGAGATCACTCGAAATGTCAATCTTCTTTTCTTTTTTCCTTTTTGTTTTGTGTACAATTTGCTTTGTACAACTTTTATCTTTTTGTATTTGCATTTTGCCCAACACTTTTCGATTTTTTGTCTATTGTGTTGTAACCTCTCATTATTTGTCCTTCTTTCAGTCCCCTCTTTATATATCTATATATCTAGATTTATATCTATCTCTCTATGTCTGTCTCTCCCTATATCTCTCTTTCTATATCTCACTATATCTCTGTCTCTCTAAATCTGACTGTCTCTCTAAGCCTGTCTCTCTCTCTCTAAGCCTGTCTCTCTCTCTAAGCCTGTCTCTCTCTCTCTAAGCCTGTCTCTCTCTCTCTAAGCCTGTCTCTCTCTCTCTCTCTAAGCCTGTCTCTCTCCAAACCTGTCTCCCTCCAAACCTGTGTCTCTGTCTCTCTGACTCTGTTTTTCTCATTCTCTATCCATCTCTCTATCTCTATTTCTCTCTATATCTATCTATCTCTCTTTCTCTCTCTCTCTCTCTCTCTCTCTCTCTCTCTCCCTCTATATATATATATATATATATATATATATATATATATATCTATCTCTATTTCTCTGTCTCTATTTCTCTGTCTCTCTATTTTTATCTATCTATCTCTCTCTCTCTATCTATCTCTCTGTCTATCTCTATCTATATTTAAACAGTGTGTTTGTTTCCATTTGTGCGTTTCCGGAAATTGTTGAACCCCAAGCAGTGACATTCTTGTCATTTCCGCTGCCAACAAACCATCTGTTGACTTGCCACTTCTGAAGAAGTGTGGAATAAGAAATCCTTCAACTTGTAGAACAAGGATGATTTAGTGACAGGAAGAGTAATTTGCTTGTGAAACAATGCTTTAATCATTTATCTAACCCATGCTAGCATAGGAAAACAGACATAAAAAATAAATGAGCAAACAAATGAAAGCTGGCATTTAACAGATTGTGACGCCAAATTAGACTGGCCATGCTGGGGCATTGCCTTGAAGGGTTTTAGTCAATCAATAAAACCCCAATACTTTAAAAGTTTTGCTACTGATTTTAGTGGTGTTTTTTAGTGAACCACTAAGTTATATGGCTGTAAGTAAACCAGTACTGGTTTTCAAACAGTGGAGAGATAGACACAAACACACACGACAGGCTTCTTTTCAGTTTCCATCTGCCAAATCTCTTCACATGGCTTTGGTTAGCCCAGGGCTATAGGAGACGTTTAACCAATGTAGCATGTTGTGGGACTGAACCCCAAATCCTGTGGTTGGCAAGTAGACAGACCTTTTACAACACAGCCATGCCATGTTAAATTTCGGTTAACTAACTAAAATTGCTGAGGCACCAATTCGTATGAAAGACAATAAAATTAGTTTGAAATGCTAAATTTTCATGCTTCTTCATATAATATTGTACTAAGGCAGTGAGTTGGCACACCGGGCAAAATGCTTAGGCATTGGGGTCGATGTAATCGACTTAATCTCTTTGTCTGTCCTTGTTTGTCCTATGTTTAGCCCCTTGTGGGCAATAAAGAAATAAGAAACGTTAGTACACCGGGCGAAACGCTTAGCAGTATTTCGTCTGTCTTTATGTTCTGAGTTCAAATTCCACCAAGTTTGACTTTGTCTTTCATCCTTTCGGGGTTGATAAATTAAGTACCAGTTACGTACTGGTTCGATCTAATTGACTGGTCCCCTCCCCCAAAATTTCGGACCTTGTGCCTATAGTAGAAAAGAATATTGTACATTACTGTACTCTTTCACAACTTACTTTGAGTACAATGAAGTCTGTGTTTCATTCAAGTGATCTAATAAGACCTAAACTTTTCTGCAGCTGCTGTCTCTGCTACAAGACTAACGTTGCCTTTTCTTCACGAATATATATTTCTGATGCTCACTAAATTTATTTTAACACTTTCACCAAAATTGGCAAAAAGACTTATCTGGTTCCATAATACAAAGTTTCTGTTTTAAAGAGATCTAAAATAAAACCTTCCATCAAAATTCCATGTTAATTTATGTTCCAAATACCAGCTTGATAATGAAATTCTTTGTTATTTTCAAAATTAATTGAAACAAACTAGACAGAAAAATGCTAAGAAAAGGGTTAATCAGTAGAAAATGGCAACTGATTCCGTTTTATGATAGTCTTTAACCCTTTTGGTACCAAGCTGTCTGTGTGATACAAACTTATTTTAAAACCTTCCATCAAAATTTGATGTTAATTATATTAATTTATGTTCTAAATACCAGAATAATAATCACAAAGTTATTTTAATGAATTCTTCATTATCGAAATCTCTGGTTCCTTGGAATCGGCCAGTTGCATACCACCTCCATGTTTTGTTACTTCTACTGTTCTTCTCCTTCCTCATCTTGACTGTTTAACCCTATAAAATATAGGGGTTTTAAGGGCTTCCTAAATCTGGGGTTGGGGGCTCTGCCACCCCTGGGCCACTAATGCCTTAACAATGAAACTTGGTTTGTGTATAGACCATTGATAGGCAAACGTTTGTGCATGACAAAAATGTCATTGACGTCTATTTTTGTGATGACATCATCAGTTGTACCGAGATGTGTAAAAATTTAGTACTTTTATAGTTTAAAATTCTTTCTAGAACCACTAAGGTTATGACTATGAAACATTGCAGAGATACATATGTACTGCATAGAAAAAAAAAATGTTAATACTTTTCAAAATATCAGCTGATGTTGGCATTTGTGTGATGTCATCAAATTCACCCAATTTAAAAAAAAAAAAAAAAAAAATTTTGCTTCTTGAAATATTTAAAAAAACTATTTGTTATGGTAATGAAATCTGGAATATATGCAGTTAATAGACAAACATCTTTCATAACAAAATTTTTGCTATTGTTTTGGTTGTAAAAAAAAAAAAATCTAACAAATATCATTTTATACGACCTGTTCAATTCCTGTAATTTCTATGGCAACAAGAAATTTTTTCAAAATCTGTTATGTGGGCATTTAACAGGATAAAGTTTAGGAAGAGTTACCAAATTTCAGAGAAAAATCTGCTTTCTTTCAGAAGTAATGCAAAAAATGAGAGGGAGCTCTCAGAGCCCACCTCCTCCGGATATAGTGTTAAATCACTATAATTTAATCTTAGAACATCAACCCTTAATTTCTTCCCCTGTCTTAACATCAATCATATCAATCTTGCTTGTCTTGGATTGGAGAATCTGAAGGTGCTTTGAGTGTAAAAATTCTTGTAATCCTTTTGTTCCTCTGATTAGTTTTTCTTTGACTTTTTTAAAATTATATTTAACTCTTAGATTTTTTACATATTTATTACAGAAACATACAAATATACAGAATATTAATATTGTGGTATTAAGTTATTCTAGGGTAGAACTGACTGGCTCCAAAAATGTTAACATCTTTAATTACAGTCTATTCTTTGGAATGGCTATTCCTTCCTTTCTTCATTATTTATAGCATTTTAAAGAGGGAAACTGGCAGAATCGTTGCAACGCTGCATTTTTGTCTGTTTTTGTCTTCTAATTCTGCCATGGTTTCTCATCCCTTTCAGTATCAGTCGAGCACTGGGGGTCATTGTAATTGTGCCAAAATTTAGAACCATTATTTACGGCAACTGTAGGATCCCTGGTTCAATCTTGGGCCTGTGTTACTTTTGGTAGCTTTAGGCTAAGCCATACTTTGAGTGAAATTGTGTAAGAGGAAACTATACCGAAACCTGTTGGATGGATTGTACTTGTAATTCATAGGTACAGCCCTGCCACATACTGTCATATCTGAGAATTGTGTTGAAGGGTTAGGGTTAGGGTTAGGGTTGTATACTGAGCCACTTACACACTAATCCGTTATTTAGCATTAGGATTATTCTGTCAAATGTAAGGCTTATTTATTTCACGTTGTTTTGAATTAATCTTGCATTATCTCACAGCTTCAAGATTTATGTGATTATGTCTTTAGAATGATATTGTAGGGTAGATATCAGAGGGGGACTGGATCTGGGTGGTTTGAATATGAAGTAGGTAGAATATTTGGATTGGATATGGCTGGTTTAAATGTTAAAGGGCTAAGCATTTCTTAAGGTGAATGCCCATTTTTGTTAGATTGCTCAAACTGTGTGTATCAGAAGTATTGATTACTGTTGACAGAATAGAAAACCGATTGATTGAAGAATCTGCTGTTAATATATGTGAGAAACATTGCTATTGGTATTGATTTTTTTCAACTCCAGTCCACCCTGATCAATCAGATCTACTTATTACTGTTTATACGTCATTACAGCAATATTCATGTGACTTTTGTTCTAAATTTTACCATTTTCTCTGTTGCAGAAGAATTCTTTCATAAATGGATATAACAGACGATATGCGTAAGTATGAGAGTTTCTTTTTATGATTACCAGTTGAACATTTGGGTCGACGTGATTGACTTAACCCCTCCCCTCAAATTTTCAGGCCTTGTCCCTATAGTAGAAAGGATCATTATTATCATTTTTTTTCTTAATTTTGTTCAGATGAGGAAAGCACAGCATTCATGACTTTGAGAGCACCTCAAGGGTGGCAGGGCAGAAACCATAGCACTTGGGACGCTGTGTTTAAAGACATGACATTGTCCTTGGGCAAAGGTCTGACCTACATGCTGGCAATGGTGTGGATGTAGCTGAAGGTACCACCAGGTGGTCGAGAGGGGGTGTTAAACTGAGCTGTGGAAGAAGAGTTGATTGAGGTAGAACTATTTTCAAGAAGTTCTAAAAGCTCTTTTCAGTGTCATGTCAGTATTTTAATACCTGTTTCTCTCCAGGCTGGTATAGATTGGACAGGAGTCTTTGAGACAGTTGCATTCTACAACATGCATAGATACAATCTACTTGATCTATAAAGCCAGATGTACTCAACCTTTGTATATTTCGTTATTGATTGTATTGCGAGAGGCAATGTATTGGCAAATGTGCTAAAATGTCTCTTAGCACCGGATGATTATATAGAAAGCTTCGTGCTTGAATCTCTATATTTGGTTTATCTTGATGTTCATTCACCAAAGACTACGTCTGATCACACACCTATATTCACTCTGCAAATGGGTTCTTTTGTGTAAGAAAAGAAAAAAAGGACTTTATATCTCCTGACTTCTTACATTGGCAGTCAAAGAACGATCATGATTCCAACCAAGTTACACCTAAACCACTTTCAGTGCTGTCAAAAACACACAGGTCATTATTTCTTCAGATTGTTTGACAAAAATAATTTCGTCTGAATTAATTTTTTGTCTTCTATATTCTTTGACATAATTTCTCTAATACACTATTTTCTTTTCTTTTTCTTGTTTTAGGTCAGACAAGGTTAAAGGCCATGTCATTGGTATTGATTTGGGGACCACAAACTCATGTGTCTCTATTATGGAAGGAAAGACACCAAAAGTCTTGGAAAATGCAGAAGGCTCACGGACAACTCCATCTGTTGTAGCTTTCACAAAAGATGGTGAACGTTTGGCTGGAATGCCTGCCAAGCGCCAGGCTGTCACTAATGCCAGAAATACAGTTTCCGCAACAAAGAGGCTCATCGGTAGACGATTTGATGATAAAAATGTACAGAAAGATTTGTGAGTATTTTTGATTTTATTTTAAAATTCTATTTCTATTTTTAGATTAACCTCCTTTAATACCAGCATGTCTGAGACTGTGGCCTGGTTCTATAATACAACATTCTTGTTTTAAAGGGGTCTGAACTAAAACCTTTCATCAAAATTTCTTTTTAATTTATGTTCTAAACATCAGCTTAGTAACAACAGTTATCTTACTGAATTTTTCATTCTTTTCAAAATTAATTGGAACAAAGGTAGTGTAATTTCTACAGGAATATGGTTTTAAAAAAATCTCAAAATTCTCAGCACTTGTACTTCCAGTGGCATTCACTCAGGATGAATTGAGCCAGCTCCAACCAACAAGTTCTAGGTACTGCCAAAAAATGCTGAGACACTTGGAAATC
This sequence comes from Octopus bimaculoides, assembly GCF_046866305.1. Lineage (NCBI taxonomy): Eukaryota > Metazoa > Mollusca > Cephalopoda > Octopoda > Octopodidae > Octopus > Octopus bimaculoides. Next base: position 12,560,190 of record NC_142949.1, read on the forward strand.
CAATCAATTCCTGCAATCATAATGAAACAGCTGTAAAACAATATTGGTCTCAGTCTTTGAGCTGTAAAATTTCATGAAGAATCTATTGAGTGGCCATTATGGTTTGGCTCTGTCTCTTTGTCTGAACAGACTTATGTCCTGGAATCACCTGACTAATTTTTCTGTCGTTTGCTATCCCATTCTTACTGTAAGGTCTCCTTTGGTCAGTATTGACCAGGTATCTACCCATCTATGTGTAGGCCTGCGTAAAACTTTTTTTTTTTCAAGAATACTGCCAGTTGTTGATGCATGCAAGTTTTTCCTTCTCCACAACTTAAAGAGAAAGGCTGCTAACTTGGGTCAATACAATTTGGTACAGGTGCTGCTATCAGGGCACAAAAAATCAGAACAGATACCATTTTATCTGGTGCTATATCAGTTCCATTGATCCACTGTTTTGCTTTGGTATTTTTTGTTTATTGACCTTGAAAAAAAAAAAGATCAAAGTCGATCCTGGTGGGATTTGAACTCAGAATGTAGAGAGCTGGAATAAAGACTCTGAGATAATCCAATACTGATGACTTCATCAATTTGCTCCCTTAGTCAACAATATGGTCTTTGTCTCTAAGAATTGCTGTTGTAGAAGGAATAACCGTTACTTTGGAGTAAGTCGAGCAGCTATGTATAAGCTTTTTCAATGTTTTGTCATTTGTAATTTCTAATCAATCAACTGATTAATAAAATTATCTTTTTTATCTTTTGTAGGTCTTCTGTTTCTTACAAAATAGTGAAAGCTTCGAATGGAGATGCTTGGGTTGAAATTAATGGCAAAATGTTCTCACCAAGCCAAATAGGAGCCTTTGTTTTGATGAAAATGAAGGAAACAGCAGGTAACAACTCCTTCTAAATCCTCTTCTTCGATAAATGGCTTAATGGGAAGTAGAATTTAGTCCATAGATATAGTTCTGTTACTTGTTCTCTTCATTGTCTTTATGTCCACTTTTCCATGCTTTCATGGGTCAGACAGACATTTTGTGGCCAGATGTCTTAGTCGTCGCCCCATATGTTTCCAAATAAAGTAATATTTCACTCCTATGTCCAAACGCTTTCTCAGAATATTTGAAACGAAGAACACTACTTGTATGAATGATGGTAACGTTCTTTTGCAACTATCACACAATGCTACACCCACATATAAAAACATATATAATATGCATACACACACACATACACACACACACACACACATATGCATATGGGAGACCTCTTTCAGTTTCTATCTCCCAAATCCACTTATAAGGCTTCGGCCAGCATGAAGGCACTTGCCTATGGGTCATGCTGTAGAAGTGAACTTAAAATCAAATAGTTCCGAAGCAAATTCCTTACCACACAGCCATGTTTCTATCGGTGAAGTATAATAATGTTGACGCTATCTTAGCCGTATATATGTGGTCTGCCAATTGGAGTGCGTTTGGAGAATACTGGCCACTGGCGTTATTCTTTGAGTTTTCAGTGATATCTTTTGTGTAGTACGGAGATGAAGTAGCTTAACTCAAAAAACAAGTAGGGATTGGCATCAAGAATGGTATGTAATTTGTAGAATACTACCTTAGTAACACTCAGCTACTGTCTGCCAGTATGGAAAAAAAACATACATCAAGGTCAATGATAGAGGCTTTAAGGTAATACTGTTAACCTTCTGTCCTTGTGTAATCATTTACGAAGGTTTTAATTAGATTTAACCCCTTCCCCACCTTTGGTTATTGCAGACCCACTCCTCTCCCTGCTATCCTCATGAGCAACAGGTATAGAGTTATGTTTAATCGTTAGCATTCAGATTATTCTGCCAAATGTAATGCTTATTTATTCACATTGCTTTGAATTAATCGTGCATTATTCTGTAGCTTTGAGATTTTGAAGATGTGACTTTATTCTTAGAATGATAGTGTAGGGTAGGGGTGAGAGGCCAGATCTAGCCAGTTTCATCATTAAATAATCAGAATATCTGGGTCAGATATAAACAGTTTAAATATATCATACAAATAAACTGCATATCATAGTGGATTTTAGTAGATCTGATTCCATAAACTTGTTCTGTTCGTGAATTATTTAAATGTTTTATTTCTGTCTTCAGAGAATTATCTTGGAACCTCAGTTAAAAATGCCGTCGTCACAGTACCTGCTTATTTCAATGATTCTCAGAGACAGGTAAGTGTTTTTCTACTGTTGTAATGTTATTGGTGTATGGATGAGTTGTGTAAAGAAGTGCTGATCTTTAACAGTGGATGGGACCTGTGGTAGAGACAGACCCAAGGAAACATGAGATGAAGCAGTGAAGCATGACCTTCGAACTTGGAGCCTCACAGATGCAATGACTAGTGACTGAGACCTTTGGCGATGTGCTCTGCTTAAGAGAACCCATCGGGCCAAGTGCACCTGTGCTGGTGGCACGTACAAAAAAAAAAAATCAACCTTTGGCAAGGTGGCTGAGTTCCTTTTGAGCGTGGAGCCTCATGGAGGCAAAGTAGCTAAGTTCCTTTCAAGTGTTGGGCTTCACAGAGTCAATGACCAAAGATCTTTGGCATTATGTGCTTGAGAAGACCCCTCAAGCCAAGCAAAATTGCAGTCGTGGCAGCTACCGGTGTCATGCAAAAATGGCACCTGTGCCAGTGGTACGTGACAGCACCCATTACACTCTTGGAGTAGTTGACATTAAAAAGCCATCCAGCTGTAAAAAAAAAAAACAAAAAAAACCATGCCCAATCAGACATGCTCCTGGCGCAGCCTTACACCTTACCAGCCCCGGTCAAACCGTTCAACCCATGCCAGCATGGACAACGGACGTTAAATGATGATGATTACTGTTGTAGCAGTAATATAGTGTGTATGTGTGTATATAGATATATTCACATATATTAAAATAATACTAGTACTAATAATGGCTAATAATTCTACAGCAGTGATGTAGTGTGTGTATATGTTTTATACATGTATGCGTGTATAGAATATAGTACACTACGAATAATGTTGTGGCAATGTCTGGATTTGTTATGAAGAATTTCTTTATCCATATTTTAGTTTGCATTTCTTATTAATTATTGCTTGGCATGATACTTGAAGAAAGAAGAGATTTTGTATTAAATGGTATTTAAATAAATTTTTGACTGTTATTTCCAGCAGGTAAACATACTCAATATGTCCTTAGCTTAATTTTAATCCTGCAGCTCTTTAATGCTTATTTTGGAGCCTGCAATCACCTAGATTATTGATTCTGTTATCATTTTAAAATTGTTACACTAGATAATAACAGAATCAATAATATCTTTACAGATTATTTTCTTGTGGAATTATTTGCTCCGAATTAAATGGTATTAGAATACTCTTCTGCTGCTTTCAGTGTTTTGATGTTTCTCTTTTGTTTCCAGGCTACCAAAGATGCAGGCCAAATTGCTGGTTTAAATGTGCTGCGTGTGATAAATGAACCAACAGCTGCAGCCTTAGCTTATGGAATGGACAAAACTGAGGATAAAGTGTAAGTTTTTACTTCTTTTATTATTATTATTATTATTATTATTACAATAATAATAATTCTTTATAATTTGGGCAGAAAGCCAGCAATTTTGATGGGGTAGAGAGAAAGTCAATTACATCATCTCTGACAGAATTAAAGATAAAGTTGATCTTAGAATGTAAAAATCTGGAAGAAATGCCAATAAGCATTTTGTCCCTCACACTAATGCTTCTACCTGCTCACAACCTTAATAATAATAATGGTTTCAAATCTTGGCACAAGGCCTGCAAGTTCAGGGGAGGGGGAAAAGTTGACCTTGGTGGAATTTGAACTCGGAACATGTAGATAGACAAAATGCCAATAAGCATTTTGTCCGGCATGCTAACAATTCTGCCAGCTCACCTCCTTGATGATAATAATAATTGTTTAAAATTTGGGCAGAAGGTCAGCAGTTTTAAGGGGGTTGATTGCATTGACTCCAGTACTTGACTAGTACTTTATCGCCCTGGAGTGCACAGTGTAGAGCTGGAAGAAATGGTACTAAGCATTTTGACATGATGATGATGTCTTTATTCACAAGGGATTTAAGGAAAGGTATACAATTGTGAAGGGGTGGTTAGCATATGATGTGTAAAAAGGGATAACAAAAACAAAAACCAGCAAGATTCCAACTTGAGATTTCCCTGTAGGGAGGGTTAGCTGTTTGGAGTCCATTAAAAGAACCCTACATAATCTGTGACTCTGTCCCCCAAGGGCAAAAGTTTTCTCCCTGGCCTACAGGTGATTATTTAGAATAGACACCTTCACATGTATCATATTCGCTGCTAATTTTCTTTTGCCAAATGTTGGGAAGAGTAGAAAAATAGGTAGGAATTTTACAACTGAAAGTGATGGAATATATGATCTGTTGGCTTTTTTCCTCATTCAACATGAAAAATCAATGTTTTGTTATTGAACTCTAACCTAAAATTATTGGAAATATTTTTCTGTATTTTAGGATTGCTGTTTATGATCTTGGCGGTGGAACTTTTGACATCTCCATTCTAGAAATTCAGAAAGGTGTGTTTGAGGTGAAATCCACAAACGGTGACACGTTCCTTGGAGGGGAGGACTTTGATAATACACTCATGACATTCTTATTTAAAGAATTCCTCAGAGACGTAAGTATGCAAATATATATTATTAGCCTTGTGCACCTGAAATGGTGCTGCAATTAGCCATGTTGTATGATGTTAGTCTTGTACAAAGAGCTCTTTATTGTGAAACCTTTTAGTATTTAGATTACTGTTAAATGTAATAATTATTTATTCACACTGTTGTGAATTAATCTTGTGCTGTCTTGTGGCTTCGAGATGTGATTAGTTAGTTTTAAAATGACATGGTAGGGTCGGTGTGAGAAGACAGATCTGATTCTGTTTTAATATAAAACAAAATATTTGGGTTGGATATGGTCAGTTTGCTAAAGATTAACCCTTTTGATTCCAACCTGCCCAAGACTGGCCTTGCTTCTGATACAAGCTTCCCATTTTAAGATGATCTAAATAAAAATTTCTCACTAAGCTTCTATGTTGATTTATGTCCCAATTACCAGCTTAGTAATGACAAAGATGTTTTAGTAAATTCTTCATAATTTTCAAAATTAATTGAAATAAAGTGTATTTCAAGAGAAACATGGTAACAAAAGGGTTAAATAATATATGTGCTGTGCGTGAGAAGACCCAGCAAGCCAAGTAAGATCGTTGCCAGTGCCCCTGGACTGGCTCTTGTGCGGGTGGCACATAAGATGCACCATTTTGAGCATGGCCGTTGCCAGTACTGCCTGACTGGCCTTCGTAGGATTTTCGAGCGAGATCGTTGCCAGTGCCCCTGGACTGGCTTGTGGCCGTTGCCAGTATCGCCTGACTGGCCTTCGTGCAGGTGACACGTAAAAGCACCTACTACACTCTCTGAGTGGTTGGCGTTAGGAAGGGCATCCAGCTGTAGAAACTCTGCCAAATTTAGATTGGAGCCTGGTGTTGCCATCCGGTTTCACCAGTCCTCAGTCAAATCGTCCAACCCATGCTAGCATGGAAAGCGGACGTTAAACGATGATGATGATGATATTGCTTACCTTTTTGAATACAGCTGTTAGGATATTTGCCCTCAAATAGGGTTCCAACGGGTTGACACTAATTCAATGCTTTTCACAACCTTCACCATTAGTATTGCTACTGTCATTACAATTAGAAACTAAATTTTTAACAAACCCCTTTGATAGCTATAAATGTAGGGATCCTCGTATGATATCTCCTACATTTTAGTGTAGTGTATCTGGCAAGAAAGCTTCAACTGTCATGATTAGATATCCTTGTTTAATGTTTTCTCTGTGTAAGCAGAGCAGATGAGAGCTACTCTGCAAACCACCACCAGCATGTCTGTAAGAAATTTTAATGTCTTTTAACCCTTAAACAGTGGACGTCGTCAATTAATGTTTCAAAAATTTTACATAGATATGGTCATCATCAGCTGATGCCTGAGTGTCTTGTCCATCAAATGTGCCGAAGCACAAATGACCCTTATCGATGGGAGGAATCAAGTTGCAAAGGAAAGATTTATACAGCAATAAAGAAGTTTTTTTCTTCTGAATTTCCTTCATCATAAAATGAGGTTGAGGATGATTCTCTTGATAGCACACAAGGAAGTGGTGTTTCAGCTCTGAAAGGAGAAAAATTGCTCTGATTTTTCTTCATTTGTACAATTAAATGACCACATTGCAGGAATCTCAAATGAATTTTTGCTTAAGTGATTTTCTTGCCCTTTTGTCTTTATTTTTATTATCTAAGATAGTCAAGATATCAATTTTCATAGTTTTTGTACTCATTTAACCCTTTAGTGTTCAGATTACTCTGTCAAATGTTATACTTATTTGTTCATACCATTTTGTGTTAATCATGCATTATCTCATAGCTTTGAGGTTTCAATGATGTGATTGCATATTTTTAGAATACCAATGTAGGGTAGGTGTGCGAGGCTAATTATAGCCACTTTGAACATAGAATGGGTAGAATATTTGGGCCAGACACGGCCAGTTTAAATGCTAAAGGGTGGAAGTGAAAATAAGTATAAAAATTACCCTTAAGACAAAGAAATATTCTTGTTTCTCCTGTTTGGGACACAATTATGCAACCCTTTCTCACTGTTTAAAAGTTAAAGAGCATAGTTCATGTCGACAGTCTGTTCTGCTTCATACTGACTGCAACTCTTGTATCCAATTATTGAGAGACAAACAGAAGCTTCTTACAATCTTGATCAAGAAAATTGTAAGATGGCCACCACTAATCTCATTGTCTACCAACTACCACCACCACCACCACCACCACCACTACAACTACCTGTAATATATTTGAGGTAGTGATAAGGTGGCCAGCTGGCGGAAACGTTAGCACGCCAGGTAAAATGGTGAGCGGTATTTTGTCTGTCATTACGTTCTGAGTTCAAATTCTGCCGAGGTCGACTTTGCCTTTCATCCTTTCGGGGTCGATAAATTAAGTCCAGTTTGCGTACTAGGGTCGATCTAATCGACTGGCCTCCTCCCCCAAAATTTCGAGATATGTGCCTAGAGTGGAAAAGAATGTATTTGAGGCAGTGATTGGTGTCGTGGTTTGGTGACTTTGTATTGTCCATCTCTTACAACTATTAAAAAGTTTACTTCAAAACAAAAATCTTGTTGTTTACACTCACTGGTGTTGACTGCTTACTAAATTCTTTAATGTAATGGCTACAAAATATTGTCTGCAACATAATCTAGTTTAGTGGCTGCAGTTGTTGGTCTGCTTACTAACATCATGTGATGACATGTACGTGCTACAGTTGTTGGTACTGTCTTTAGTATTGTGTAATGCAGTATAGGTGCATTAGTCTCTCTAACAGACATTATTTATGCTGAAGCAGTCTACAACGCTATGTAGTATAATGGCTACAGTGGTTTTAGAAATTCTGTATTTTCCTGAAACCTGTGATTCTTGAGATGATGTAAAATGTCCACCCAGTTAGTATTGAAGATGCAATCTCAAGAAACAACATCCCTGGAAACTTTATTCTTACATTTTCTACTTTGTTGTGTTATCTATTGTGTTTCACCTCACATTGAGAAATAAATATCAATTGACTATTCTAATGTTTTCCTGCCCCACATTCCATTCAGTAAATACACACTCGTCCCTCTCTCTTTTCCTCTCCTTTCAACTGTACCGCGTACCCCTGAACTAAACACATTCTAGGTCTGTTTCTCCATCTCTCTCTCTTACTTAATCACATTTAACTATTTAATCACATTACAGTAGAAGTCCCTTTCTCCTATCTCTTACCGCTAACACTCTTCTCTCTCGACCTCTCCCATCATCTGATCATATGACAGTGGCCGTAGCATATTGATATATACATTAGCAATTAAGGATTGCTAATGTTTGAACAACAAGAGCTAAACTAAATTAATGATGTAAATACTTCAAATAAAATATTTTAATGTAACTTAATTTTCTGTCACTATTTCAGCAAGGAGTAGATGTGTCCAAAGACATCATGGCATTGCAAAGACTTCGGGAAGCATCAGAAAAGGCCAAGATTGAACTGAGTTCCTCCCTGCAGGTATGAGCTGCATTTTATGTCACGACTAAACCATCATTTTAAGATATTTCTCTGTATGTATTATGTATTTATGTTTGAACTAAAACGTCATTGATATGGCACTCTGTCAGTTAAAAGGATGAGGGTTTCAGTTGATCCAATCAACAGAACAGCCTGCTCGTGTAATTAACATGCAAGTGGCTGAGCACTCCACAGACACGTGTACCCTTAAATGTAGTTCTCAGGGAGATTTAGCATGACACAGTGTGACAAGGCTGGCCCCTTTGAATTACAAGTACAACTCATTTTTGCCAGCTGACATGAAATGAATCATCTTTCTCAAGAACACAACAGATATATGGCAGGCTTTACACTGTTTCTATCTACCAAATTCATTCACAAGACATTAGATGGCCCAGGTGTAATAGTAAAAAGACACTTGCCCAAGGTGCTGTGCAGTGGAACTGAACCTGAAATCACGTGCTTGTGAATTGAACTTCATAAATATTGTTTCTTGTCAGGGGGATACCCCGAAAGTAATGAAAATGCAAGATTATTCAAAAGGTTTTCCTGTAAATTGTAATTTATTATGATTTTTGATTTATTTCAGACTGAAATTAACCTTCCATATCTTACCATGGATTCTTCTGGTCCAAAACACATGAATTTGAAATTATCAAGAGCCAAATTTGAATCCCTTGTGGAAAACTTGGTGAAAAGAACCATGGCTCCATGTCAGAAAGCTCTTCAAGATGCAGAAATAAAGAAATCTGACATTGGTGATGTTATTCTAGTTGGCGGAATGACCCGTATGCCAAAAGTAAGTCGTCTTCTGCACTTTTGTTTGCTTCTCTTTAGCCACCTTCAGTTTAATTCTCTGACAACTGCAATGAACTACCGACACACTGGTGGACAATGCTTTAGGTCATCTCAAGACTACCAGAATGATAAAGAAACTTGCAGCTTTGTCTTTTTTCTTTATTTTTCCCCTAAAGTCACTGGTTTGCAGAAATTCAAGATGAATGTTTTCTAGATTGAAATCAAATGGGAAGGAGAGCCTACTGGTCACTGACTCAACCCTATAAAAGGGCCTCCATAGCTCACTAGTTGCTGTCCCTCTGGCCTAAATCAATCCTCTCCTTTCACTGAAGGTGTACTGGGACTTATTGTTAGTAGTTCTCAACCCCCAAAAATACAACCCCCCCCTCCTTTTTAATGAGAATAAAATAGTTTGTTTCAAATTTTGGCAGTAGGCTGGTAATTTTTTTTGGCAGGAAGTGGGGGAGGGGGTCAGTAGTTGAGTACTTATTTTATTGACCCCCAAAAAGGATGAAATGCAAATCTGACCTCAGTGATTTGAATATAAAGAGCTGGAAGAAGTGCTAAGGTAGATGACAGCTGGAAAGGATTATTTTTCAAAAACTGAACATGTATCACATGTAGGATGTGTCAGCCTCCACAATAATTGCATCTGGCTAGATTCTTTTGTTCGATAATATAAGGACACAGATCGTGTTGTATAGCCAGCTGGAGACAATGTCTCCTGGGACTAAATTACAGTAACATTCGTCCTAAACCAGGACTGCCATGTTATGTTGGCAAACAATCTTTCCTACAATAAACATTTAATCAATATATATGAATAAGTTTTATCTTTTTAAAAACACATCAAATCTGTCAAATGTATTAAAAGGAGGTCGATAAGCAAAACCTTATTAAATGGCAGGATATCAAAAGAATCTTTTGAAACTCCTAGCTTGTGTTCAATATATTAATATAATGTTTCAAATGTGCTGACTTATTCTGTGGAATTTCCAATGTTACATGTGAGTCACTAATGTAAGTTGGAAGGAATGTCTCCCATATGTAACATGAAGTTCAAGTTGTAACATAACATGTGTAGTTAGCAGTTTTTTTAGAGACAATCCATAGAAAGAATCCATTTTCAGTGATTTCGTAAAGAGGCGTGAATAAAGAATATTTAGAAGGCAAGTTTATAAAACAAAAACATTGAAATTAATTAGTAGTGTAATGAGTGCTAGCAAGTCGTAACGAGGATTAATCTTACATATGAATGGGAACCAAATATATGTGTATGCGAGAGAGGAAAAAATTACACGACTCCCTATATACACTGAAGTCTATATGATGCAGAGTGGAAGCTGATGTTGATCAAATGAGTTGGGTTTAAGTTTGTGGGGGGGGGCTCAGAAAATGTGGCAAGCTGGCAGAGACGTTAGCACGCCAGACAAAATGCTAAGCGGTATTTTGTCTGTCTTTACGTTCTGAGTTCAAATTCTGCCGAGGTTGACTTTGCCTTTTATCTTTTTGGGGTTGATAAATTAAGTACCAGTTGAGTACTGGAGTTGATCTAATTGACTGGCCCCCTTCCTAAAAATCTTGCAGCTTGTGCCTAGAGTAGAAAAAGAAAAAAATGTGACGTTGAAGAAAGCAATGTTGCTTTTGTGATGTCAAATCCACAACTGCTCAGGCTATTCCAAAAAGGTGCACGATGCTAATAATTCTGCCAGTTCCCTTCATTGATCATCATCATCATCATCATCATCATCGTTTAACGTCCGCTTTCCATGCTAGCATGGGTTGGACGATTTGACTGAGGACTGGTGCAACCGGATGGCTACACCAGGCTCCAATCTGATTTGGCAGAGTTTCTACAGCTGGATGCCCTTCCTAACGCCAACCACTCAGAGAGTGTAGTGGGTGCTTAATAATAATAATCTCTGAGCTTTAATAGTATAATTATCCACTTTTTTTCTTTTCATAGGTTCAAGAAGTTGTCAAAGATCTGTTTGGTAAAAGTCCTAGTAAATCTGTGAACCCTGATGAAGCTGTTGCTATTGGAGCTGCCATTCAGGTGAGCATCAGCCCAATCCGCCTTCAGTTTCTTAACCCTTTTAATTCCAAACTACCTACAACCATCTGTACTAAATATTCATATCTAAATTAGAATCTCATTGAAACATGATGTCAGGAAATTTCAGTTGGTGAACATAAACTTAATACATCTTCATTGTTTTAATGTCTACTTTTCCATGCTCCAGATAAGTATACTGAGGCAGAATTTCACTGGCCAGTTGCTCTTCCTGTTTCTAAGGAAGGTAATCTTTTTCCCCTTCATGTTTCCATGGGATACTGCAGACATCATTGCATATATGACAGTGAAGTTTGTGTACAATTAGTACATGATGTTAAAACAAGAAAACATCATTACCATCCATTTTTCATGCTGGTTGAATGGTTTGAGAGGAGCAGGCTAGGCCATGAGCTGCGCCAGGCTCCAATTATCTGTTTTGGCAAGGTTTCTAGGGCTGAATGCCCTTCCTAACACCAACCAGTTTATGGAGTGTACAGGGTGTATTTTATGTGGCACCAGCATGGGAGCTTTTGACATGGTGCAGCATGGGCATTTTACATGGTTTCAAACACTTTGGATAAGTGTCTTCTATAGTCCTAGACTGCTCAAAACCTTGTGAATAAATTTAGTTGATGGAAACTGCAAAAAGCCTATCATTCGCTTTATGTGTCTGTCTGTTTTCGTGTCTGGACATAGCATGATAATTGTAAACAAAACTTTGCCATCATACATGTTCTGTGAAAACTTGACCAGACGAAAGCAAAGCATTACATTGCCTGAAAATGGATGAAGATCATCCAGCCATAGAACTCTGGCTCTCTGGATTCCATATGATTGATTAATATCAGCCTGGAAAAGTAGACAGTTAAACAGCAATGGTGGTATATAATTGATTTCCTTTTTGGTTTTCATGGCCAGTCTGAGTTGGTGCTTCTGAATCATGTGAGTAACCAGATGCATCCTAGTTTCTGAGTAGAGGCATTGGTTAGGTACAAAATCTGACCAATGGTAGCCCATAACCAATATACTCATTGGTAGATGTACAAGGTATCCATAAACTACCTTTACAATTTCAAAAAATCAAAAAAAAAAAAAAAATTAAGAAGAATTTAGAACTCCAATCTCAAAAGCATCAAAGATTCCTTCTCTCAGTATTCGCTTTTCACCTATTTGAGTTTCTAGTTTGAACTTGATTTAATCTTAGAGTGGAATTCTTGAACACTTGCAGGAATGTGTATTATTATTATTATTATTTTCTATTCTTCATTCCAGGGTGGTGTGTTGGCAGGAGATGTTACTGATGTTCTGTTGTTGGATGTCACACCTCTTTCTCTCGGCATTGAAACTCTTGGCGGTGTATTTACCAAACTCATCAACAGGAATACAACCATTCCAACAAAGAAGAGCCAGGTAAGTATTTACAAGGCACCATTAGAACGGTTAGCAGACCTATGATCAGGGACAGTCCAGCTGTGACCATCCAGCTTTTTAGGAGTATCTTGGCCTTTGTTATCTAATGTGTCCTTCCCTAATTTTTTAAGGCAGAAATTTTGGTTTCTATTCCAAGCAGATCAGGCAACTGAGTAGAAGCTCCCTTATTGGCACATTCTTTGTTGGTTATATTTTTATTTATTTAGCAGTTACCTTGAAGGGACACTATACAGAACTTTTCTCCTTCAGATGTCTGTTTTTGACTGCAATTAACGAAATTACACAAGTAAGATGGGAGATAAACTGATTGTTATTCAAAGAAGTACTTTCTACAATCACTTCATATATATTCCATTCTGTGCTTTGTTTCATTGACTTGTTTAGAGAAGAGGTAGAATTCCAAAGCCTTCTGAGGTCTTCTCTATTTTGTCATATTTACCATACTAAATCATGAATGTTTAGTCATCTCTCTGCACATTATAAGGCAGTTCGCTTTAGCTTGTATTATCTCTTGAATGTGTGCATGTTTCTTGGATTGGCATCAAGAACGGCATCCAGCCACAGAAGCCTTGCCAGGTCAGACAGCAGAGTTTGGTGCAGTCTTCTGACTTCCTGGTTCATGTCAAACCAGCCAAGCCATGCCAGTATAGAAAATGGACGTTTAATGATGTTGGATGAAGGGCATTTTCCCACGTCCTTTACAAGCCCTTCTTGACCCGTGTAATTGGTAGAGTCAGCCAGAAATAACAGTTTGTAATAGTTTCATCTCTCTCTCTGCTGTTGGGTTGATGATGCACTCCATCTAAGCTCACTTTCACTTCTGCTCAGCTTCATTGTTGCTTTCACTACATTTCAGCTGTTGTATGCTCCAGCCATCTTCAGGTTTCTTGTGTAGAACTTGGTTGCTGTATCAAAATTCCAATACAGCAATCGAGTTCAACATAAGAAACCTGAAGAAGGCTGGAGCATAGAACAGCCAGAATGTAGTGAAAGCGACAGTGAGGATGAGGGCACCAGTCCAACTAATATAAATTCCCCTCAGAAATATGGTATTGTATTAACTTCCCCTTTTTGTTCCCTCCAGGGTCATAAAACTAGTATTGCTATTTTTTGGTGGGTTTTATTAAATCAATTCAATCTTTTCCCCATGCAGAAATTTCCAGTTTTCTTACATCATTTTCAAATGGATTATTTTTACCTGTCAGGTATTTTCTACTGCTGCTGATGGTCAAACTCAAGTTGAAATTAAAGTCCACCAAGGTGAACGTGAAATGGCGAGAGACAACAAAATTCTTGGACAATTTCAGTTGGTGAGTCTCGGTTACACGTCTGTGTTACACCTGTCTGTGTTACACCTGTCTGTTAACATTTGTTTATGTTTACCTGTTTGTGTTACATTCTTTTATGTTTACTTGTTTGTGTTACATTGTCTCTTGTGCAGTGCTGCCTCATTCATGTAAGCCTGTTTATAACTTTATTCCATGCCAGCAGCACTACATGGCTTTATCCAAAGTTAAAGAAATTATTAGGAAAAGTTACTTAGCTTATGGATGTCTCGTTGATAAATTTTACTCTTGTGCAAAAATTTCATCTACCAAAAATGGCTATCAATTTGAAACGTGCCTTCACTTATATATTTTAAAATTTATTAACTGTCTAGCATTTAACCCTTTAGCATTCTGATTATTTGGTCAAACATAATGCTTATTTATTGAAATTGGTTTGAATTATCTCGTAGCTTCAATATTTCAATGATGTTGACTGTATATTTCAAGAATGATATTGTAGAATATGTGTGAGAGACTGAATCTGGCCAGTTTGAACATAAAACATGTGGAATATATGGGCCTGATACGGCCAGCTTAAATGCCAAACGGTTAAACCACCCATACCCAGTCCAAATATTCTGTTTTATGTTCAATCTAAATCTTGCCTCTCACATCTGCCATACAATGTTAGCCTAAAAAGTATACAGTCACATAATCAAAATCTCAAGACTACAAGATAACACGATTAATTCAAAACAATGTGATTAAATAAGCATTATATTTGATAAAATAATCTGAATGCTAAAGGGCTAATTCAGGTTATTATATTCTACTCTGTAATTAATTTATCCCTAGAATTTCACTTTGTATAGAGTTGTAAACTCTACTTAGAATCTGTTGGCCAGTATTAGCAGGAGTGCTCATTGAGGATCCCGTTTGGATTTATAAATCCCCACGTTAAATAATATATAATGTGAAACTTACCCGGCTGAATATAAGCATTTCAATACATTGTAAATGTAAAGTGTATCCACATATATAGACTTACATATGCTCCCTAGTATCTTAGATAAACTTCACATCGTTTATCCATATTTTGCTTCTCTTGTGTATCCTCTGACCACTTGTATGATTTGATGGATACATTTTCATTTGTTTGTATTTCATGTTTTTTTTTTTTGTTGTTCTTTCTGCTGCTGGCTGTTTTTCATTATCATTCCACCGTTTTAAGCCATCGTTATGGGGGCAGTAGTTGTGGTTGATGTTGTAGTGTCTGTAATTTACTGTTGTACCATCAACACGACGTTAGTGGAGGCTGGTTGCCGAAAACATTTTGCGCTCTGATGATTTTGCCAAGACCGCGATCTGCTTTCGGTGACTGGTCATCTGCAACGCACCAACCCAGGCCTCTGTGTAAACAATACACACTCTTGTTCATCAGGTGATCCTGTTCCTTTTGTATATGGTGTTGTCATTTGTTGTATATACACTATTGTCTATATGCTGTGGATGAGAGATTCATTATCCGTAGTTTGGTTTTTCTGAACCCTTTAGCATTCAGATTACTCTGTTAAATGTAATACTTATTTATTCAAATTCGTTTGAATTAGTCATGCATTATCTTGTAACTTTGAGATTTCAATGACATAATTGTTTATTTTTAGAACAATATTACAAAGGAAGTGTGAGAGGCTGGATCTGACCAGTTTGAACATAAACCCATTAAAATGTTTTGGCCAGATACGACTGGTTTGAATACTAAAGGGTTAGGCCAATGCAGTTCACTTGTTTTTCAAAGATGTTTCGCCAATTCCGTTGAGAGCATTGTGGGATTGTTGTTCCTGCTGCTATTAATGCTGTTTGGCTGTAGTCTGTGGTTGGTCAGTTGGTTGTTATATAACACTAATGCTTTGTTGTCTTCTCCTTTCAAGATCGGTATACCCCCAGCACCTCGTGGTGTTCCACAAATTGAAGTTACTTTTGATATTGATGCGAACGGAATTGTGAATGTATCGGCACGAGATAAAGGCACTGGCAAAGAACAACAGAGTAAGTATCTCTCTCTCTCTCTCTCTCTCTCTCTCTCGCTATGTGTGTGTATATATATATATCTCAGGCATGTACCATTAGCAATTACTCAGGGTGGACTATCATTTCTTCGGTCCCACGAAAGAGGGTTTGAGAGGCAAACATTATTCCAGTGATGAGGAAGTGAAAACTGTAGTGAAGAAGTGGCTCAAAGAACAGTCAACAGAATTTTACAGGACAGGGATACATGCTCTCATTTGAAGGTGGAACATCGCTATTGAGAGAAACGGTGACTATGTTGAGAAGTAGGGATGTGATCCACAGAGGACCAGCTTCATTTTGATGTATGATACATGTTTCTGTGTTGGTAATTATACCTGTCCTAAACAAAATGGCATTACTTTTTGACTCACCCTCGTGTGTGTGTGTGTATATATATGTTTCAGGCAAAAGATCCAAAGTTCATGAACTCATCAATGAAAATCCACTATCACATATCGATGAGTTCATGAACCTTGGTTCTTTTCCCTAAAACTATATATTTATATTTTATACTGTGAAACTTAATTTAATTTTAATTTTTAATAAATTGAATTTGAGTTTTTACCCGTAAATTTGGATTTTCTATCCCTAATAATATTATTATTATTATTATTATTATATATATATATATATATATATATATATATATATGGTGTTGGTTTTAGGAAACCTAACAAGATTTATAGCATGTTTAATATTATTTTACCAGGAAACGTGTTGTATGTTTTCCAAATGACTGGGGTCTGCAATATTTATTTTTTAAAAGCTCTTTGAAAGGAATAAATTTGAGTAAGTTTATCTGGAATGAATGAGAAACAGTTTTAAATACTCCCAAACAATATCATGTATTGTTCCATTGATATGTTTCAGTTTGAACTGTTTTGTTAAAATGTTTCTGTTGAAATCGTCTTTATTTCATTCCATTATTAAATTAACACACACAGACACATGGTGTCTGTCAACTCGCTATTGAGTATGGCCGTCTTTTGTGATTCCCCCCCTTAGATGTAATTCCTTACCAGGGTCTCTTATGACAAGACTAAAGCTTCTCCTCCCAGACACTGATGTTACTTCAGTGGAGGGCACAGTTGGCTTCGATGACATACAAATTGCAATTGCTCTTACTTGTACTTCATCTTTTACACACACACAGTGCCACTGTGGCTAAGAAGTTTGAGTCTAAATCATGTGGTTTTGGGTTCAGTCCCACTGCATGGCACCTGTCACTCTGGACCAATCAGTGCCTTATAAGTGAACTATAGTAGATGGAAACTACAAAGGTAGTTGTGTGTATACATGTATGTGCATGTGTGTACATGTATCTGTGTGAAGATTTACATTCTGTGCTTTTCCTATTGATATTTTCCTGTCCAATATATCTGTTTTCAAAGACAGGTGATGTGAAAACTCCTTCAAAAACCTCTTGAAAAATGGGGTTTAATGAAAGGAAAAGTGTCCAGTTGTAAAATCAGTAGCCATATATTTCCTTGCAAGACCCCTGTTCTTGTCTCTCTCTCTCTCTCTCTCTCTTTCACTTTTTACCTCTCATCACGTGGCATAAAACCGCCTCCCTCAGTACAACTCTGCCACCATGCGGTTGAAGGGTGGGGGTGTTTTGTGAGTTAGTTGGTGACCTCGCTAGTACTGATACCATGGAAAAAGCAGCCAATTCAGTCTGATGTGGTTGGTGTTATGAAGGGCACCCAACTGTAGAAAACCCTGCCAAAGCAGGCATTGGAGTTTGATGCAAACCTCTCTGGCTTGTGGGGCTTCTGTTGAACTGACTGTCCAACCCATGACAGCATGGAAAATACGTTAAATGATGACAACAGACAATGTATATGTGTGTATTTATGGATAACTTTGCTCTGTTCATTGGGAAATATTTCTCACACAGGTAGAGATATCCGGTTCATAATTATACACATGTGGTTTTTATGTTCACCGTACATTTTGCTGTCTTTCAAAAATCTTTTGAATTTAAAATACTATGTGAAACTAGTATTCATTTTTCGTCCAGAGTGAAAATTTTCAGAAAAACCAAGAGAGTGGTGGTGGTGAGAAATAATTTCTAGAAATTTGCAGAGCTCGGATATCATATAAAATACATGTTGAACAGTGTAACTCAACTTTATACTGAGTGAAATCAGGTTTTTACAAATGTACTAATGAGATTTTGCACTTTCCATTGATGATTAATTACTGTAATTTCTGATGTGTTAATGATTTTTATTTTTTTTTGTGGTTTGTTTCTGATATTTTGTTGTTTGTGTTTACAGTTGTCATTCAGTCATCTGGTGGTTTGTCGAAAGATGAAATTGAAAATATGGTTAAGAATGCAGAGAAGTTTGCTGAAGAAGACAGAAAGAAAAAGGTATTGTGACAGTAATTGATGTGCCAGCAGTGGTTCCCCTGCCTTTTATCATGCCCTACCTACCTGAAGAGAAAATGATAATATGTGGGCATAATTTACGCAGATACTAGATAAATTGGCTAATTGAGGTAGATACTAGAGATAGGTTGTTTGAAATAGATGGGATGGTCACGGATGGAATATGTTTGATCACACTTCTAGTCCTGACCTGAACCTAAATGACAATGTGACTCAATATGACCCTCTCCATGACTACTAGACCTGCTAAAAATAGCAGCCAAGTGTCCTGCAAACAACTAACCATTGTTTTATTGGTTTACTTCATTCACAAATAGACCAAAATGTGGTGGATGGAATTATTGGTTCCACTGCATGGCTGATTGCCTCTGAGGAACAAACCAACGAAAGAGCCTCTGGGATTGCTTAAAATTGCTGCCAAATCTCCTTAAAAACACACCATATGGCCTGCAAGACACATTGGATAATGAAGCCATTCCATAAATGACCAGTTCTTAGCGGCTGTTCAAGTCTTTCATCGTAGATCTGCAAAATGGAGACTGACCTGGGGTTAAGCAACAAGTTTGATACAAGGAGTTATGGGAATAATGACCCCCAGAGCAAGGATTCATTTTGGTGGATTAGATACACTTATTTGAACTCCTATATTATCCCCAAGAGCTGTTGTCAATCTTGATTGGACATGGCACTCAATGTTTTGTTTTCAGGAACACTGTTTCCTAGATTACATTATCAACTGTCCTACTCACTTTTGTTTTCATGACAGGGTGTTGAAAGAGGGATGTTGTTGGTAGGGGCTACCTTTTCAGTAGCATCTAGAGGAGGGGCTGTATTGATTGGAGAGGGAGCACTGTTGATTCAATGGCTTGGATTATCATGTGTTTAACCCCTTTGATACCAACTTGCCTGATAACACCTTTGGTTATTTCATACAGACTCCCCTTTTTAATGTGATTAAAACTAAATTTTTCTTTCAAAATTTCATGTTAATTTAGGTTTGAAACACCAGCAGTCATTTTATTACTGGGTTCATTCGTTTCACCCCCACCCTATTCCCTCAAATTTGTAAGGAAAGGGTTAACTAAATAAATTTGCTCAATTTAAAAAAAATTTTTATTTGTAGGAAATTGTGGAAGCTGTCAACCAGGCTGAAGGAATCATCCATGACACTGAATCCAAGATGGAAGAATTCAAAGAACAGTTACCTCAAGATGAAGTAGGTTTTTTCTCGTCTTTCATATTCTGTTTGTTTCGTTGCAGTATTGATGGCAGATAAACCTAGTTTTTATAATCTGTTGAACTAATCCTGTTTCTCTGGTAGAAAACGAATCAAAAGGGATCTGCTGCTTCACACATTATTTCAGTTTGTGCCAAGACTAGAAGTAGCTTCCAATATCAACTTCATTCACGCTAGAGAGACAAAAAATGTGGATAAGTCCTGGAACAAGTATATTCTTTTCATTGAATTGTGGCCATGCTGGGGCACTACCTTGTGGGTTTTAGTTGAATATATATCAATCTCACTACTTTGAATCAGTTCATATTTTTCTTTCTCAGAGGGACGCTTGTAGACGCTGTATAAAATGTGTCATCTGAGTTTGTTTCCAAAGATTAGAATAGAAGACACTTACACAAGTTGCTTTGCATTGGAATTGAACTGGGATTCATAAATAGTTGCATGGCAACTCATAAGGGTTGGATTCCATGGTGGGATTCCCCACCTGGATGGGGTGCCAGTCCATTGCAGGGTTATTCACTTTTGCTATCTGAGTGGACTGGAGCAATGTGAAATGAAGTGTTTTGCTCAAGAATACAATGTGTTGCCCAGTCCAGGAATTGAAATCAATCTTACATGCCACATGCCTCCACTTCTAACTTTTATTCTTAGTTGCAAGGCTGACATCAACTTATTGGGTGATATACCTCTGCCTATGTTTAACGCGTTGAAGGATATTTGCTTGTAAATAATACGTAGCTCTTAAGAAGAAACTTTAGTAAGGAATGGGGTTTGGTGTTAAAATCCAGCATTTGGAGATATGGATTAGTGAATCAGATCTAGGTGTAGGGCTACCTAGCTCCATGCCATAGGCTGACAGAGGTTTAGTTCTGACTGAACAGTGTTAAACAACCATTTCATTAATATTTGGGTTATTAACCCTTTAGCAGCATTCAGGTTTCTCTGTCAAATGTAATTCTTATTGATTCACATTTTGATTTAATCCTGCATTATCTCATAGCTTTGAGATTTCAATGATGTGATTGTTTATTTTTAGAATGACATTGTAGGGTAAGTGTGAGAGTTCAGATTTGGCCAGTTTGAACATAAAATGGGTAGAATATTTTGGCCACATGTGTTCAGTTTGAAGTACTATATGGTTAAAATCACTTGTTTGGCTAAAGAAACCCTCAAAGACCTTAGAAATAAGGTGATGTTGTTAGAGTGAACTAACGTTTGGTGTGTTGTATTGCAGTGTGACAAATTACGAGAGAAAATTACCAATTTGAAGACTGTGTTAGGTAACAAAGACCAAGAAACTGGAGAAAGCATTAAATCTGCCACCAATGAATTGCAGCAAGCGTCACTCAAGTTATTTGAAATGGCGTATAAAAAGGTGAGTGTTTGAGGAAAGTTCTTATATCTTAGACTGAATTGCAGAAATGTTTCAGTATTAAAACCAGTTCCAAATTTGGAAATAATGGATTATTTGTAAGTTTTGAAATCCTTGCATGAAATAAAAAGAAATATTAAAAAATGAGGGTGGGATATATGTTCCCGGAATGCAACATTACTAATTAGAATGATGTGCTGAGATGTATGCAGCTGTACAGGGTACATTTTGTAACATTGCTAAGAGTTGATCAGGCACTTTTGGTAATTATTCCCATGCATTTGTCCCGTTTCTGTCCACTATTGAGAAGATTGTGGGGCAGAGTCCTCAGGTAATCCCTCCATAGGGCCCTATCGGAAGCAACTGTCATTAAACTTCCTGACTGGATTACTAAGAGATCAACTGAGACCCATGGGTATTATCCAACCATCTTGTTCTACTCCTTGGTCTCATGCCACTTGGCACAGATTGTTAAAGTTAAATTAAACAAAAAGGAGTAAATGGCAGGAACCACTTCTCTGAGAATTCGTTCATAATTTTTCGCCATAAACTAAAATATAATTTTTTTTTTCTTTCTCACAGATGGCTTCTGAAAGAGAATCCAGCACAAAAACAGAAGAATCACAAGAGGACAAAGAAAAAACAGATAAAAATTAACATCATTAATATGCTTATTTAGTAACATAATTAATTTTTTTTAAAATCTTTGTGAAGACTATGATGATGATGATGGTGGTGGTGGTGTAGTCTAGCTGATCTGCTCACAAAAGGGACTAGAAAGTCTAGTCCGTCCATTTTTATCATCAGTTAGGTGATTTTAGTGTGAACTGGTTAGATAACGTGTAAATAATTAGAAATATATCACAGGTTCTTAAACCTACCTCCCCACCTCCCCACCAACAAATTCATTCTGGACTACAAAGCCAGTTGCATTTTTGTTTCCCAAACTATTGTTTCTCTTTATCTGTATATCTGTTAAAATAATATTTGAGCCATTATATATTCCACTAACAGTTTCCTGGACCTGTATAATGGACTTAAAAGACAAAAGGAAGGGAAACCTGTTAGTCGCGTTACATTGAGAAAAAAAAATCATTAAAAGTGATAATTTCATGGTTTGTTTTGTATTAAATTATTTTGTTGCTGATTAATACCGTAAGATTTTTGTTTTGCTGTTTTTTAAAAATTATTTCATGGTTCTGTGAGCAAAAATTGGCACTTGTCTTCATTAGTGACATATAAATTTGACCATGATTGGTTCTCATCTAGCAGACTTGTAATCTAAGTACAAACTCTAAATCTCATCTAAATAGGGAGTTTAGCAATTTACAATCTTGTTAACAATGCATCTCAAACGTTTAGAATCATTACTTGACCAGAATTGGGTCATCCCTGGCAATGACAACTGGGTTAGGTCATTCAGTTTTGTCTGAATGTGGATTTAGAATTTTACAACAAAGAAATAATTCAGTAAAATTGTTGAAATGGGGTTTTGTTATGTTGGTAAATGGTAAGAACATAGCTAATGTCTTAGAACCCTTTACCATTGTTGTGATTTCCATTTACAGATGAAGAAAACTCAGGCTCAGAGAATTGCTAAGTTTTAATGTATTCTGGTAGCAGTTTAAACGCATTTGTTGACCTCCAGTGTTGTGAACAGTAATTTGGTTGACAATTATATAGGGGCAGCTCTGTTAGAAAGTTCTCTGCTACCCTTTATCAATTCTTATACCTCTCAGATAAGTCTGTGGCTTGCGGGATCCAAATCTTGCTTCTGTGCACACAGTGAGTCAATGTATTCTCTTAAGCCAACAACACAATTTACTTCTCTAAACAAGTCATTGGGACTCGCTATCTTCCTAGATGGTAAGCCCAGCACTTTAAGATCCAAATCAGATTGGGTTCAACCACCCTTATGTCTTTATCAATGCTTAACATGGACACGTATAATGTAGTCCAAAATAAGAACTACAATATCTGATTTTATTTCGATCTGAGAGAGTAGCCTCCCTTGTTCAGTCCACAGTATTATGCTTATAGCAATAACGAAGGTCCATATTCTTTGTCTTTCGTAAGACCTTAGCAGCAGAAACTCGAGGATCCAAACTGATTTGCAAGTCTAATATCATGCTCTCGTTCATTTGGCTGAATACACTCGACAGTAATCATTGCTATCAAATCTTGTGAGAGGCCAAATCTGGCCAGTTTAAATGCTAAAGGGTGTTGTATGCAACTTGTGGTTGATAAATGTGTGTGTGTAATGGATGATACATTTCCCATCAGATGCTGTACACCACATGCAGGACGTAATTAGAGCCTTTTCTGAGGTTGAACAATTGACACCTAACAGCCAAGCAGACTGAGGCAATCAACTGGTATCACATCAAAAGTACCCATGCTGGTACTGTGTAAAGTGGTTGGCATTAGGAAGGGCATCCAACCATAGAAATTATGCTGAAACAGACAATTGGAGCCTAGACAGCTCCTGTCAACCTGTTCCAATCCATGCCAGCATGGAAAACAGATTCTTTATACCAATTCCACTGTTTTGCACATAGAAAGTGAAGTTTTATTACAAAGCAAGTCAAAAATTAATAGAAAAACAAATGATTTTAATGATTAAAAAAAAAATTATGGATAAAGATTTGTAAATATTGATTAGATCAGTTCAATAAGAATATAGAAGTTAATGGAAACTGTACAGAGAAATCTGATTTAAAGAATTCGAACACTTGTCGGTGCTCATTCCATGTCACTAGCATTATCGCCGCTGCTCATATCGTCCTCTTCTTCAGCTTTATTGACGTTAATTGAGAACTTGTATTCTTGGTCACAGCCCATGTAAGCATCACTCATGAAGAACAAAATGTAATTGTGGTGTCCCACACTTGGGGCCACAAAGTCGAGTTTTACTTTGGCTTTTTGCTGTAAAGTCAGGCGCTTGATGGATAACAAGGAATTTGTCTTGGAATCACCAATAACTACCCACCATCCTTCTTCTCGTTTCTAGAAAGAGAAAGATTACATTGTGTAGATTATGCATCTGACTACATATTCATTGTGTATAGCATACAGAACGTTCATAAATTATCTTTACAACTTTCGCACATTTATCGTCTAGATGTGTGTGCAACTAATGGAGCCGACGTGGAAGTGTTCTGATGTTTCTAATAAACTCGGAGTTATCCTTATTTCAAATTGTAAAGGTAATTTATGGACAAACTGTATATTTGTACAAATATTCAGTGTGGATTAGATTATATATTTGTGTATATTGGATTCATTGAAATAACTGGAGGTTTAGTTACGAAGAGAAGGTAATGGACTGTATATCGGATGGAGCTGAGTATGAATCTCATTAAAGAGATTATGGTGCACCCTTAAGCAAATTGAATGTAAGGCTTGGAGTAAAAGAAAGGCATTTTAGTTATAAAAAGAATTGTTAAACTGACACAACCTAAGTAAACTTAGAGATAAAATTACATAACATAAAACTAGACTACAGTGTTCATGTATGTGTTTAGAAAGAAAATAATTTGTTTCAAACATATAAGCACAAGATTTGAAATCTATGTGTGAGGGGTTAGTTGATGGTGTCCAGTCTAATATCTGACAAGTACTTTAATTTTCTTAACCCTGGTGGGATGAAAGCGCTCAGAACATAGAGTGAACAGGAAAAAATATGGGGGCCCATAGCACTTTGGTGCTGAAACAGTTCTGCAACTCTAATGCCCTAAAAAATTTAATATCGTTAACTATGTTGACCCCCCAGAGGAATGAAAGGCAGAACCAATCTTGGCAGAATTTGATCTCGTAATGTAAAAAAAAAACCATTTTGCCCAATGCTGTGATGGTTCCAGCAATCTACTTGGAAATACCAATGGTTTGAAATGTTTGTACAAGGCCAGCAATCTTAGTGGGGAGTATTTGACTGACCCTGAAAGTGTCAAAGGTGAACTTGGTAGGGTTTGAACACAGAATGCAGAGCTGGGAGAAAAGACAAACATCTTTTTCTGATGCTCTAATGATACTGCCAATACACCACACTTGGAAATAATAATAATCGATTCTACTATAAGCACAAGACCTGCAATTTTGGGGGGAAGGGAATTGCCCAACACTTGACTGATACGTATTTCATTGATCCTGAAAGGATGAAAGGCAAATTCCATCTTAGTGGAATTTGAACTCGGAATGTAGAGACATGAAATGCAGCTAAGCATTTTGTCTGACGTCAACAATTCTGCCAGCTCACCATCTTAAGAATGATGATAATAATCCTTCCTACTGTAGGCACAAGGCCTGAAATTTGGAGGGAGGAGGGTAAGTTAATTACAGCAACCTCAGTATTTGACTGGTATTTAATTCATTGATCCCCAAAAGGATGAAAGGCAAAGTCGACCGTGGCAGAATTTGAACTCAGAATGTAAGGACAAACAAAATACGAAGCATGTGCTAATAATTCTGCCAGTTCACCACCTTTAATAAAAATCGTTTCTGCTAAATGCACAAGGCCTGAAATTTTGGGGGAGGGGACCAGTCGATTACATCGACCCCAGTCTGTAACTGGTACTTATTTATCAACCCCAGAAAAGATGAAAGGCTAAGTCGCCCCTGGTGGAATTTGAACACAAAACGTAAAGACAGGCGAAATACGGCTAAGCATTTTGTCTGGCATGCTAACGATTCTGCCAGCTCACCACCTTGATAATAATAATAATGATAATGATAATTCTTACCTGTGGGAAAAACGGAGCAATGACAGGTCCAGTTATTTCGTCTTCTCTCTCAAGTGTGACAAGTACATTCACAGTAGAACCACTGTAGACAAAATATATGTTAACCAAAAGTCAGTAACAACAGAAACAAAATAGCATGGCCCTGTCAATTATTATATCAAATATTGTTTTAGAATATATTTTACATTGCAACGACTGGTGTGTATGAATTACTCATCCAAAATCTCTAGATTTTCAGTCAGAATGCTGGTCAGAAACATTTCAGCACGGCAATTATGCATTCTCTTAATCACACAATCATTATTTTAACATGAGTTTTTTCATGTTTGCATAGATCAGATGAAATTTGTTGAGGCAGATAACCTGTGATCTGATGCTCTTCCTGTTGCCAATTCTCACCTGTTTGCTAGGTGATACTTCCCTTAGTCTTTTTCACACAAACAGCACAAGAGACAGATTTGTTTCACAATTACTGCATGATGTTAAGACAAGGACACGCACACACAAACATATGTGTGTGTGTTGCGCTTTGTTTAGTTTCTGCCTACCATATACATGTGCTAAGTTCTGTTTGGTTCAGGGTGAAAGACATTTACCCAAGGGGTGCTGTGCAGTAGAATGAACTGGGAAAGCATATGTTTGCAATGTGGTCTCCACGATGATACATTTGTAAAACAATCCACGCAGGCACAAAGCCTGAAATTTGGTGGGATTACATCAACTTCAGTGCGCAACTGGTACTTACTCTTTTGACCCTGGAAGGATGAAAGGTAAAGTCAGCTTTGGCAGAATTTGAACTCAGAATGTAAAGTTGGGAGAAATGCCACAAAGGTTTTATATTCAGAGTTCAAATTCCGCCGAAGTCAGCTTCGCCTTTTATCCTATCAGGGTTGATAAAATAGGATCCAGTTGAACACTACTGGGGTTGAAATAATCGACTTGTCCTCTCCCACAGAATTTCAGGCTTTGTGCCGATAGTAGAAAGAATTATTTTAGAAATGCGTACATCATTATGAAAGCATGGTTAAAAAAAAAAAAAAAACACTTTGTTTTACAAATGTAGGAGTGGCCGTGTGGTAAGTAGCTTGCTTACCAACCACATGGTTCTGGGTTCAGTCTCACTGCGTGGCACATTGGGCAAGTGTCTTCTACTATAGCCTCGGGTCGACCAAGGCCTTGTGAGTGGATTTGGTAGGCGGAAACTGAAAGAAGCTTGTCGTATGTATATATATATGCGTGTGTATATGTTGTGTATCTGTGTTCGTCCCCTCAACATCGCTAGACAACCGATGCTGGTGTGTTTAGGTCCCTGTAACTTAGCAGTTCGGCAAAAGAGGCCGATAGAATAAGTACTAGGCTTACAAAGAGTAAGTTCTGGGGTCGATTTGATTCGACTAAAGGCGGTGCTCCAGCATGGCCGCAGTGAAATGACTGAAACAAGAAAAAGAATAAATGTAGTTTCAGGTTCAGTAAAATAATATGAAACTCCTTGACAGGACTTAATGTAGGTCAGTGTGCCACAGAGATATCAGCATTGCTAATTGAAGTTATGTCAATACCTGAGATAAGTCAGTTAAAGCCTGTCTCATCATATCACAGCTTGTCCTGGTTTCTGTGTCGTGTCCTCGAATACAGGTCACTGCTTTGAATGAGACGCCAGTTCTTCATAGGATTAAAGCTTTCTAATCCCACCAACAGCAATAAATAGTGAAGATAAGCTATACATGTTTAATATGGGTATGTAATGATGTAGCTTGCAATTACTACCCCTGGCCCTTGTTGTCCCCATTCACCTGTCCACCCTGATGTCTCCTCACCCTTATTTTATCCATTTCCAGTTCCACCCTGATCACTCTCAGCCACCTTTCTATAATTTAAGTAGCCATGGAGATTCTTTACTGGGAAAAAACTTGTTCTGGTCCCTTCTTTCATACTTTAACCCCTCCAAGCATAAAGCTGCTTCCCTGACCACTGCAGCATGGTGACCTTAATAGCACTGGTGTCACTGGAAACACTAACCAGTACACTTTGTGAAAGAAGGGCATCCAGCCATAGAAACGATACCAAAGCAGGCACTGGAGCATGATGCAGTCCTCAGACCCGTTGGATCCTGTCAAACCTCATGACAGCATGGGACACAGATGTTAAATGATGATGATGACAATGTGTCTATGTGCATGATTGGCAGAACTGTCCAACTCCTGCTAGCATAGAAAACCTAACAAAAATCTTCAGAAATGTCAATGGAGATCTGTGTGATGTGTGTATATCAATAAGGAACAGGAAAGAAAAAGAGAAGCAAATGAGAATGGATAAGTTTACCTTTTGATGATGTCTTTATCTTGAACTTCAAAAGTCAACTCAATGTTGGGATATCGGTTACAGAACCTTGCCACACCAGCCATTTCAGTGTCAGACAACTGCAGCAGAGCATTACGCTCATCGTCTTCCATCTCCATGATATCAAATATAGTTTCATGACCCTGTCAAAAGAACAACAATTAGCCAAACAACGGCATCTTTCTCTCCTCTTTGCATTATAATTATAGGCACAGGAGCGGCTGTGTGATAAATAGCTTGCTTATCAACCACATGGTTCCAGTAATACATCATCTAAGATAAACGTGGGTACTGTGGTCAAAGGATAAGTTTATTGGCCATTCACTCAATACCAGGGACCAGGGGGGTAAACATTGGCCCTTAACACTTTGTTTCACTGACTGGTCCTGTAGTTCTCTCTGAATGCAATCAGTGAAAGGCCTTACCCACCAGAGATTAGAACTCTTATCAGGTGCTGAAGACTTACCTCGATAGTCATTCTTTAACCCTTTAGCATTCAGATTATTGCCAAATGTAATATTTATTCACTTTGTTTTGAATTAAAGTAATCCCTCAACTATGGTGGGTATTATGTTCCAAACACCACCACCTCCTGCGATAGGTGAAAATCCGCCAAGAAGAAACACTACTGTACTGTATATTTTTTAAAATTATTTTTATAATTTGTATATATTTATTTATTATCAAAGCAAAACAACACCACGGAGGAATCGATGTAAGCTTAAATAATAAACAGTGATATAGCGAAGGATTACTGTAATCCTATATAATCTCATGGTTTTGGTGTTTCAATGATGTGATTGTTTATCTTTAGAATAAAATTGTAGGGTAGGTGTGAAAGGCTGGATCTGACCAGTTTAAACATAAAACAGATACAATATTTGGGCCAGATATGGCTGGTTTGAATACTAAAGGGATAATTTAGTAATTGGAATAGTATTGTTTTGCAGTAATTAAAACTCAAATTGTAATTTGAAAATAGTGAGAAAATAAAAATTAACAAAAAAGTATTGCTATGCAATAATTTGATTTTGATTTTTGCAACCTAGAAGGCACTGGAATTACAATTATTGAAAACTGAGATGAAAGAGGGCTAAGGCAAGTCACAGGTAGGGGCCAACAGCTTGGAGGGGAATGGGTGCTGCCAAGCTAACTTGCCCGTCATACATTCATTATGATGACAACCAGATCAGAATCCATTCTGGAGTGGATGTCACTCAGGCTAACATCAAAAAGTGGGTGGGCCTCAATTTTGCCAAACTCACAGAAGACCAAGGGAAGTGGCACAATCTGGTTGTGACATCAACAAATGCCCCAAAAACCACACGGTCAAGGGATAGGAATGAAGGAAGAAAAGAAGAAATGAAAGAATTTAGAGGAAAAGTTGCATGAAATGCATAAAAGATAGGAATGTCAAATCCTATTGCTACTGAAACTTGTTTTGAGAGCAATGAATAGGGAGATAAGACACCTAAGCACTCAAGGAGCCCAGTGAAAAAATTCAGCAGGGACCTGGAACTGTAGAATGAAGCTCCGTTAACCCTTTAGCATTCAAGATTATTCAGTCAAAAGTAAAGCTTATTTATTTACATTGTTTTGGATTAACCATGGATTATCTTGTAGCAAAGAGGTTTTAATGATATGATTGTTTAATATGATTGCAAGGTAAGTGTGAGAGCCTAGATCTAGCCAGTTGCCCAAGGTGCCATGCAGTGGGACTGAACCCAGAACAGGGAGAATATTTTGGCTGGATACGGCAGGTCTGAATACTAAATGGTTAATTACAGTGAAGAGTTCAACTCCTTCAGTGTCTTTAAATGCAGAAGTGGGGACACCACCACCACAATTTATTTGCTTAATGTCTGTATTTCCAGGATGGCAAGGGTTAGATTGGGAGGGACTTGACACAGGATTTTTACAGTCAGATGCCCTTCCTCTTGACAACCCTTAACAGTTTTTTTTTTTGAGTAAAGAAAACTTAATTTCAGCTCTGAGCAAGGAAATGATTTGTTGATAGAAAACATCAACAAATGCTCCTGGTTGCAGTCTAGCTACAAATGATGATGCCACAGTAGATTGTAAACATTTGCACACAGACCCCCCCCCCCCCCCACCCCCAACCAGTGGTAGAATGTTTGCCTGCCAAAGAGGTGGGCTCAGTTCATTTCCCAGTCAATGCAAGTCTTCTTTTATAGGTACAGGTGTGGCTGTGTGGTTCTGGGTTCAGTCCCACTGCATGGCACCTTGGGCAAGTGTGTTCTACTATAGCCTCAGGATGACCAAAGCATCGTGAGTGGATTTGGTAGATGGAATCTGAAAGAACCGTTATGTGTGCGTGTGCATGTTTTTGTATTTATGTTTGTCTTCACCCATCACTTGACAAATGTTGGTTTGTTTATGTTCCCATAATCTTGATGGTTTGGCAAAAGAGACCAATGAAATAAGTACCAGACTTAAATAAGAACAAACAAAAGACACACACACACACAGAGAATAAGTTTGTTATTTTTCAGTTGGTCAGCCAAATTCTCAAGGCATACAAAAAGGAAATCTTCATTATCGTCCCAAAGACAGAAAGAAACTTCAAGAGGCGAATATAGTTAAAAAGCAAATACCTTCTCTTGACATCTGTTGATGGTTTCGTTAGTAAAGAATGGTAGCTGTTTCAGGTAGGAATCTTTACTCCACATTGCCTGGGTAACCATTTGAGTAAGTTCCATGGCAGAAAGAGCAGGACTCAGCCAACCGTTGCTACTCAGTACATCCACACAAGCTTGGATTAAGCGAATAGCCTACAAAAACACAAATATATATATAAAAAAACAGGTAAGTACAATACGTTTGAATACATGAATGCATGTGTGTATGTATGTATATTATATATATATATATATGTTGTGTGTATGCATATATTAGCATATATTATATGCCCATTTTTCTCCAGGCTAGATACATTTGCACCTTGTTTCTCACTTCAGGCCTGCTCTGGCTTAGCTTCATAATCTTTAACCTACTATCCAGTCACTTGCTAACTGACTTGGACCCTGCTCTATCCTTTTCCTACACAAATTTCTAAACAGTAAATAAGTATAAGACACCATTTTCTTTTAAATACTCAGTGTGGTACAATTGGTTGAGGAGAGCCTATGATGGAATTTGCAAAGAGATATGCAATACACATTAAACACACACTCATTCTCTCTGTCATTTTCTCACTCACTTTATTCCTAAGCTGTGCTGGTTACCAAATTAGTAACGGTTATTATGTAAATAAATGTTATCAAATAAAATTTGTCTACTGCATGGAAAATAAGAAACGTGACTTCATCAATTTGGTCCTATCTCCTCACTGGTTGGCCAATTAACATTTGAGCATTGTCTTCTCATTGGATAAAACATTCAATAGTCAACCAATCAACATTTGAGCTTTGTCTTCATAAAACTTCAAAGATTGCTTAGCAACCAAGCCATATAACTTCACACAAATTAAGATCCTAATGGTTAGTCTGTATTGAAATTATATATTCCATTTCATTGAACATTCATTGACCTGTCACCACTTCTATCATATTCTTCTCTGTTGTTGTCTCTGTTAGTTTATAGAATCCAAGAGTGAGACCATTATTTCAGGTAATAAAGAGAGAATTAGGAATTAGCAAGACTTACTTTACTCAGAATCAGTTCCTTGTCTGACTGTAATTCTGCAGATAACTGCAGCCGAGACAAATGGGCTTGTAACAACAGGTTTGTTTTCATGTGGGGATCGTTGTATTTTGGGTTTGCCAGTTTGTGGGGCAAACGTGTTGCCAACTGAAACAATAAAGGGAAGAAGAATTATCATAAAGAACTGGAATATGGATACATGTTACCTGTTTTTATCTCAAATTATACATAAACATGATTTAACATTAACCCTTTTGATACCAATTTACCCCTGGTTCTATCACTTTCAGACTTCCCATTTTAAAGTGATCTAAATTAAAATCTTCCATCAAAATTCCATGCTAATTTGTTCCAAATACCAGCTTAATAATGACAAAGTTTGCCTCCTTCACAGCAAAGTCGACCCTGGTGGTATTTGAATTCAGAACGTAAAGATGAACGAAATGCTGCAAAATATTTTGCCTGGCATGCTAACAATTCCACCAGTTTGTTACCTTCATTCTTCAAGATAATATATTTGCCACATTAATATAATGAATGACAGTGGACTGGCAGAATCATTAGAGTGTCGGAAAAATCATTTTGCCATGGTCAACTACATCCTTCATTGTCTTGGGGTCAACAAAATAAATTACCAAGGAAGTAGTGAGGGAAGTTTGTGCATGGGGAGGGTGATGGTAATGACTCTCTCTCTCTCCGTTTGAAATGACTTTAATTAAGAACCATTGTTAGCATGATGAGGTAAAACAAAATCTTTAACGACAGACTAAATCCTTTACTGTGTCTTTTATAAAAGAGTTCCATGTGACCAAAATATAAACCCTGATGCTATCAATGTTTTCAAACCAAAATGTAGTTCTTTAAATTGATAATTAATTCTTAAGCTTGATTACAACACAAAAAAAAAATTAATCAAAATAACTAGACAGAGAGAAAACTGACTTGTTTCAGCACTTGGTCCTCATGGTGCCGGATTGAGATGGATTCATATTCTGCAGCGTTTGAGATGATTTCAATGAGTCCTTTCACTTTAGTTTTAGCATTCAAAGACATGCTGAACAATTCTGAAGAAAAAAAAAGTCATCACAGAATGTAATATGGTCAAATGGAATGGTCATTTTAGCATTTAAACCAGCCATGCCATGCCCAAATATTTTACATGTTTTACGTCAAAACTGACCAAATCCTGCCCCTCACACTTAGCATACAATGTCATTCTAAAAATATACTGTCACATTATTGAAAGCTAGAAGTAGTGAGATAATGCATGATTAATTCAAACCAATTTGCATAAATAAGGATTATGCTTGACACAATAATCTGAATGCTAAACATTTAGATAAATATTTCTTTTCCTTTCTTTCAATAGCTAGATTAATGTCAATTTGTTAGCATTTACAGCTTGGTACACAATCCTACGGCTATTTGGTATGGCTCTGTCAGTCTTGGTGATCATACAAAATTCTATGTAACTCTAGCACTCTGTCGGTTACGACAACAAGGGTTCCAGCTGATCCGATCAATGGAACAGCCAGCTCATGAAATCAACATGCAAGTGGCTGAGTATTCCACAGGCATGAGTACCCTTAACAAGTCTCAGGGAGATTCATCGTGACACAGAATGTGACAAAGCTGGCCCTTTTTGAAATACAGATACTACTCATTTTTGCCAGCTGAGTGAGTGAACTGGAGCAACATGAATAAAGTGTCTTGCTCAAGGACACAATGCACCACCAGAAATCGAACTCTCGACCTCATGATCCTGAGCTGAATACCTTAACCACAAAATATGGTGACATAACAAGAGTTATATTTATAGTTCCAGGAAACAAATGTTGCATCAGATAAAACACCATTGAAAACTCTCACAAAGCAATATTTTGGTTTCCTTTCACTTGCAGACGTTAAACAAATATGGCAGAAATCCTTCTCACTTACCGATTGTTGTGTAATTGATGTAATAATAGGCAGCAATCATACCCAGGTTGAGTGGGGCGACATCCATTTCATCTTCAACACTGATACACTGAGAAACAAGAGAAAACATTATGTATATAATGACAAAGTGTGTGTGTGTGTGTGTGTGTGTGTGTGTGTGTGTAGAATTATAGAGTTGTGCCAAGGAGATTAACATCAGATAGGAGTGGTAAGAGGTGAGAGACTAGTTGATGGGTGGGGCAGTTAGATGACCTTAAGATTTGTGCTTAGGACTATCTAGCTATAGTATTTACATTTGACAGATATTTGTCCTCATCTTGTTTGTCGTTAACATGTTTCGGCTGATATACTCTCCAGTCTTCTTCAGGTGTCTTGGGGGAAATTTCGAACCTGGGTTCTCATTCCTAAGGTATTTTTCAATGTTATTATTATTATTATCATTCAGGTCACTGCTTGGAATCGAACTCGGAATTAGTAGCCTGCGCTCTTAACCCCTACACCATATGCCTATGGGCAAATGCAAATAATGTACATAATTCCTCATCTCATAAATATAGAACTGCACTAACTAGCTAGTTATCTTTTTACCAATCTCCAGGCCTCCACAAAGTTGCTGTTTAATTTCAGTTTCCCAAATAGTTCTTTGATTAAACCCAGGTTGATTCTGATCAAAGCTAATCCAGCTATGACAATTCCACTGATTTCTGCATCAAGAAGTATTCTTTTCTACTCAAGGCACAACGCCTGAAATTTTTGGGGAAGGGGCCAGTCTATTAGATTGACTCTAGCACGCAACTGGTACTTAATTTATCGACCCCGAAATGACGAAAGGCAAAATCGACCTTGGTAGAATTTGAACTCAGAATGTAAACACAGGCAAAATACTGTTAAGCATTTTGTCCAGCATGGTAATGTTTCTGCCAGCTCACCGCTTTGTGCACCAAGAAATATTACATCATCAGATTTGTTCCTCTTTTTTTTTTTTTATTTAAAAAGACAACAGACCCCCAACATTTTTTTGCTCCACAGATCACTTTCATACAAGACAATTTCCCAACAAACCCGGTTATCACATGCATAACAAAACACAATAAAGTGCATAATATATAATTTAACTGTTCTCTTTTACTCTTTTACTTGTTTCAGTCTTTTGACTGTGGCCATGCTGGAGCACCGCCTTTAGTCGAGCAAATCGACCCCAGGACTTATTCTTTAGAAGCCTAGTACTTATCCTATCGGTCTCTTTTGCTGAACTGCTAAGTTACGGGGACATAAACACACCAGCATCGTTTGTCAAGCGATGGTGGGGGGACAAACACAGACACACATACATACGACTGGATTCTTTCAGTTTCCGTCTATCAAATCCACTCACAAGGCTTTGGTCGGCCCGAGGCTATAGTAGAAGACACTTGCCCAAGATGCCACGCGGCGGGACTGAACCCAGGACCATGTGGTTGGTAAGCAAGTTACTTACCACACAGCCACTCCTACGCTGTGTGAATGCTTGTAACAAGCATGAATTATGAACATTCATGCCAACATACACACACACACTTAGATCCTTGATGGGCTTCACACAGTTTCCATCTACTAAATTCCCTTGCAAGGCATTGGTCAGATTGAGGAAAAAATAGAAGAGACCCAAGGCACTACACATTGGGACTGAACCTGAAACCATATGGATTGCAAACAGACATTCACACCTGTATGTTCAGCCACCCTTGTGCCTATGGCTATGCCTGTGCCTATAGTTACATTTGTGCCTATAGCCCAGGCCCAACTGCTCCCTGTTAATGTGATAAGAATTGTTAACTTCCTTTTCTCTGTCCTTACCTTTGACTGTTCCAAATCATTGATTGTATTCTCCACCAATTCTGAGAGATGATCAGACAAATGACGATGTGACACACCTGAAAGAGCAACAACAACAACAACAACAATAGTAATAACAGTTCTAGTTTTAGCACAAGGTCAACAAATCAGAGGGGAGGGGCAAAGTTAATTACACTTATGCCAGTACTTGACAGGTACTTTATTTGGTCAACTCTGGTGAAAGACAAAGTTAATCTCAACCACATTGGAAACACAGAAGGTAAAGGATGGAACTATACACCACAAACAGTTTACCATTTCCATATCTACTACTACTACTACTACTACTAATAATAATAATAATAATAATGATGATGATTTCAAATTTTGGCATAGGGCCATTAATTTGATTACATCAATCTGGTGTACAACTGGTATTTATTTTATTGACCCCGAAACGGTCAAATAGGATGAGCCCCCAATCCCCACAAAAACAAGAAGACAATGCTGCACATGCATCAGGAACGTGGAGCTGCACCAAGCAGTGCAGTAGAAACTAATATCAAACTACAAAGAAATAATAACAATAATGGCTTCTACTATAGGCACAAGGCCTGAAACTTTGAGGGAAGGGGGCTAGCTGATTTCATTGACTCCAGTGCTTGACCGGTACTTAATTTAACTACCCAATGAAAATGAAAGGCAGAGTTGACCTCAGTGGAGTTTGAACTCAGAATGTAAAGACAGACGAAATGCCAGAAAGCATTTTGTTTGGCATGCTAACAAGTCTGTCAGCTTGTTTACCTTAAGAGAAATAATAACAATAATCCTTTCTACTTCAGGCACAAGTCATGAAATTTTGGGAGATGGGGCTAATCGATTACATCAACCCCACTGCTCAACTGGTACTTATTTTGTCAACCCTGAGAAGATGAAAAGCAAAGTTGACCTTAGCGGATTTTGAACAGAGATCATAAAGACGAACGAAATACCACTAAGCATTTCGCCTGGCATGCCAACGATTTTGACAGGTCACTGCCTTATGGTAATAATCCTTTCTACTATAGGCACAAGGCCTGAAATTTTGGGGGAGGGGCCTAGTCGATTACATTGACCCCGCAAAAAGGATGAAAGGTACAGTCGACCTCAGTGGAATTTGAACTCAGAACATACAGACAGATAAAACGCTGTGAAATGCCGCTAAGTATTTTGCTTGGTGTGCTAATGATTCTGCCAGGTCGCCCCTTACAATAATAATCCTTTCTGTTATAAGCACAAGGCCTGAAATTTGTGGGGCGGGGGTAGGATGATCACATTGACCCCAGTACTTGACTGGCACTTTATCGACTCCGAAAGGATGAAAGATAAAGCCGACCTCAGCAGAATTTGAACCCAGAACATGAAGACAGACAAAATACCTTTAAGCATTTTGTCTGGCTGGCTAACAATTCTACCAGCTTTCTGCCTTTGCCTTCTTAATAATAATAATAATAATAATAATAATAATCCTTCTACTATAGGCACAAGGCCTGAAATCTGGGAGAGGGCTTAAGTCGATTACATCGGCCCTAGTACTCAACTGGTACTTAACTTATCGACCCCAAAAGGATGAAAGGTAAAGTCAACCTCGGTGGAATTTGAACTCAAAACGTAGTGGCAGATGAAATACCGTTAAGCGTTTCGTCCAGCATGCTAATGATTCTGCCACCTCACCGCCTTTGCCTTAATAATAATAATAATAATTGTTTCTATTCTAGGCACAAGGCCTTGGAAAGTTTTGGAGGATGGAGACTAGTCGATTATATGGACCCCAGTGCATAACTGGTACTTATTTCATCAACCCTAAAAGGATGAAAGGCAAAGTCAACCTTGATGAAATTTGAACACGGAACGTAGCAGCAGATGGAATACTGCTAAGCATTTCGCTCGGTGTGCTAACGATTCTGCCAGCTCACAGCCCTTGCCTTATTAATAATAATACCAACAATGAGCAGTGACGGATGGTTGATTAGATCTGAATCCATAACTGTACCATGAACATGTCTGTTGAAGAGGAATGATACAATGAATGCGAGCAGTGCTTACCTTGTAAGTTGTAGTAATTAGGGTTCTGTGTCATCCGTCTGTAGAGGAAAGTCCATGTGAGGTAGTCCACAGCATCTTGTTTATTTTCAATGGTTTTGGTTACAATTTCAGCATTGAAGTGGTCATGGAGACAATGGTCAAGATGGCTCTAGAAGAAGGAAGGAAGAAAGAAAGAAAGAAATACAAAGAAGCTAGATACTAAAAACATAATACAATACACACACACACTAACTATAGTGACCACTTCAGCTCACAGTTGTTGAAAATTGGACAAATACTAAATCCTGTCAAGCTCAGCGTCCACAAACACTGCCACACAACCAAAGTAGACCCCCTTCACCAGTAAATATACATACATACACACACACATATATATGCCAATATCAAACAGAGAGAATGAATGTTCAACACTGCATTGGTGGATAAATATTCTTTATTTAGGGGTTTTAACAAGGCTACCAATGGTTTCATGTAGAGAGATCTTCAAAGATGTTGAAGCATGCCACATGGAAACATGGGTATTTGTCTCCATTTCACATGGGAAAACAGGTGTTGGTGTGTTTACAGCCCTGTAACTTAGTGGTCTGGCAAAAGAGACTGATAGAATAAGTACTGGACTTAAAAAATAACTATTGGGATCAATTTATAAGACTAAATAATTCTCCAAGGTGGTGCCCCAGCATGGCCGCAGTCTAATGACTGAAACAAGTAAAAGATAAGCGATAAAAAAGATATATATTCTTTTATTCGTTTATATGTTTCAGCCTTGAGGCTGTGGCCATACTGGAGTGAAGAATAAGCTTTTGTAATCCACTTTTCTCTGTATCCATGGGTGGAATGAGATTTTTTTGAGGCAGAATTTCTATGAGTGGGTGCTGTTTCTGACACTAACCCAAGCAAGGTAATATTTCCCCACGTATGTCGAACAACAGACTGTTTCTTTGTTTACAAACAGTGTTCACATTATCAAAACAAAAGAAATATACAATCATTTGCACACACACACACCTTCCATTTTTCTGTCTACCAAATTTCACTCCCAGGGCATTAGTCAACCTGTGGCTACTCTACAGGAAACTGGCTGGCAGCATTAATACGGTAGGAATGAATACTGAAGCAGGAGGGTTCTGAAGCAAATGTTCCTTAACCATGCAGCCATTCCCAAGACCCCAAACACACACACACATACTTACTTCAACAGGTAAAGGTTCGTAGAGAAATTTCTTGAAGAATTCTTTTTTAGAGCTCTGGCAGAGTATAACAGATTTCCCTTCCTGGTCTTGAAGTGGTCTGTTGGCACGGCTGAGCATCTGCAGCACATCTGTGATTGGATAATCTTCATAACTGTGACAGAAAAGTACAATAAATGCGTAAAATAAAATGTCATGATGCAATCACAAAATAATAATTATACACAATACCATATCCATATCCATTATCTGTTCAACAGGTTATGTCGTTCAGTTACTAAACAATCAGGTTGTAGAATTACCTTTTCATGTTTAAACTATATATATATATATATATATATATATATATATATATATATATATATAAATTATTATTTATATATAGTGGGTGATAAATTGAATATTAATTCAATTTAAAACCAAGTGGCCTAGCATATAAAAAATCTGAAAATTCAGAAAAATTGTATTACATGTGTATAAGAAGGGATGACCACTAGGTGGACATCCTATATGCTAGAAAGAGGTCATCAATGACCCAACCACAAAGAAAAATAATGTTCTCCAGAAAAAATTTCACAAAACACCAGAGTATAGCGGTGTATATACATATGTAATATATACATATACATATATTTCTGTGTGAGTTAGAGGTTGAAAAACCAACTAGGGGATAGTACCTATCCAATATACAGCTGGTAGTGTACCCAGTTATTCATACCCAAGTGCTAGTTATTGCATGACAATCTCACAACTGAGTACTATATATGGGTGGGGGTAAAAAGTGGTTTACCCTTGATTTACATGGCAAATAAGAAAGTGGAGAGGATTTGAAATCGACAGACATCAGCTGGTAAACATTCCAGCATGTCTATTTATTCGAATGTATTGGATTGATACACACACATGTATTAGTGGTACAGGTTATCAAGTGGAAAGAGTTAGTAATTGGTAATTGCAAAAACAAGGGTATGGAAGCATATAAGCAAATAGGAACAGGTGATCAATTGAGCAGATGAGCAAATGAGTAAATGAACAGATTGTCAGTAAAACCGAATGGGTGTGTAGGTGCTAGTTCCTATACACCCATTTGGTTTTATAGACAATCTGTTCAATTGATCACTTGTGTGTATTGCTTGCATGCATGCATGAATGAATGAATGTCTGTACAAACACACTTGCATAATCCCCGGCTAAATAGTAGTTTTAAACAGTCCAGAATTGTTCTTAACGAAGACTAAGAAGTTCAATTAATAATCAAGAGATTTGGGTTCAGTGCCACTGTGTAAGACTTTTAGACAAGTTTCTTCATGGGAATGCTATTCTTCTGGGCCAACACTCACCAGTTTCCAAGCAACATAATGAATGACATTGCTTTAAAATGATCTCTTGTAAATTAAAACTTTTCTTCAATATTTCATATTTTCCCAAATATCAACTTAATGACATAGTTTTTAACTAGCTTTTTCATTATTTTAAAAAACAAACCTTAGTGGTCTGTTTGACAGAGAATATAGGCAAGTAGTGATAGGTACTGTTTTACCCTCCTACCCTTTTACCCAGCGGAACATTAAGGATGTGAGAACTGGAGGAGAGAGAGGGGGGGGAAGAGAGAGAGGGCAGTGACTTTCATTTACAGCTATCATCCTATGTCAAGATATGTAGATACTAACACAGACACATGCAAAGTATACAACAGGCTTCTTTCAGTTTCCATCTACAAAATTCACTTACAGAGCTTTGGCCAGCTTAGGAGACACTCGCCCCAAAACCATGCAGGTGGGACTGAACCCCAAACCCAGTGACTGGGAAGCAAGCTTCTTAACCACACAGCCAGATCTCACATATATAACTTGAAACGATTACTTACGAGTGTGCTTTGCCATCGTAGTACTGTGTGTCCATCACAATGACCAGATGAGACGTC
This sequence comes from Octopus bimaculoides, assembly GCF_046866305.1. Classification (NCBI taxonomy): domain Eukaryota; kingdom Metazoa; phylum Mollusca; class Cephalopoda; order Octopoda; family Octopodidae; genus Octopus; species Octopus bimaculoides. The sequence continues at coordinate 12,600,624 of NC_142949.1, forward strand.
ATGGTCATCCCCCAGGCAAGATTGCGGGAAGCTACCACCAGTTGTATTGCTCCACTCATGAAAAGTTGCTCAATCACTTTGCGTTCGGTATCGTTGAGTCCTTCATGCAGATATGCTACACCATTGCACAGAGTCTCTCTTAAAGTCTGTCATATATAAAATATATGTACATTTAAAATAAATATATATATATATATATATATATATATACATAGATGAAAAATAAAATCCAAATTTTACACATATAATGTGCATAATAGATAATTCATTATAGATACAATGAATCCAAGGTTAAGATGGTGGACTTTCCAGTTGTAGGTTCATGAAAAAAAAAAAAAAAAAAAACCCCTGAAAGTTTTCTTTATTCAGGGATGAAGTAATTTGGGTTAGGAAGAGTAACTGACTGCAAAAACAGATGCTTTTAAAATATGTAAAAAAAACCCATTTCACCCAAACAAACAGAGTAGGAATGAATATAAATGGCCGAAATAAATGACCCCCACCACCATCAGAATAAAAAAAAACAAACAAAAAAACAGAAAAAAGGAAAAAGAACAAAAAGAACAACTCTTTCCAGCAAGACCACAATAACATGTTTTCAGAAGAGCAAATGTCATCAAACATCCAAAGTAACAATCAAATAAAAACCTAATAGTAATTGACACAGACAGACACAAACCATCCCGACATCAACAAAACAAACAAGAACACTACCTGGACATTCTTTAACCCTACAGGCCAAACTCAGAACCAACAAATCAATTCTCCTTCAACTCACGTTTATACAACCTGACACACAGACTTAGCACTTTGTCCTGTCTGCTTTCTGTAAAGGACCTCTCCATGAACAACCTCACATCTCTGACCTTGCATACATCTTTCTTTGTATCACATGTCTGCACAACTAGATATTCAATCTCAATAAACTATTTTAACTGGTGCGACTTGGCTTCCGAGCTAACACGACTAGGTTCTAGGAGGGAGTAGGGAGGAAGCTCAAATTAAATTTAACAGAACAACATGGATGGGAAAATTTAAGAAGTTGTGGCTGAGTTCTTTTCAAGTGTTGGGCCTCCTGGAGGCAAAGTGGCTGAGTTCCTTTTGAATGCTGGGCCCCCCGGAGGCAATGACCGAGACCTTTGGCATTATGTCGTGCTTGAGAAGAAGACCCATCAAGCCGAGCAAAATTGCAGTCGTGGCAGACACTGGTGGCACGTAAAAGCACCCATTACACTCTTGGAGTGGTTGGCATTAGGAAGGGCACCCAACCGTAGAAAACCATGCCAAATCAGACTGAAACTTGATGCAGCCTTCCAGCTTACCAACCCATGCCAGCATGGACAACAAACGTTAAATGATGATGATATATAAAAAAAGCACAAGAATAATAATTGAAATTTTAAAAAAATGACAAAGATTAAGTAGCTTGATTGCATGAAGTGTAAGAATTCAATTTGTGAAAATACATTCTCATTCTTACTGACATGAAAAGCCAAACAACTGCATACATTCACTTATGTATACCTTATCATTAATCATATTAATAAAAGACTCCAGATCGGATTACAAGCATAGACACACTTCCTCATCATCACATACCTTACCATTAATATTATCAAAATGACCCAGATCAGACTATATATATTCACACACACCTATATGTATTTTACCATTAATATTATTAATAAAATGATGCAGATCAGACTGTATACATATCATCATTTAACGTTTGTTGTTCATGCTGGCATAGGTTGGACGGTTTGGCCAGGGCTGGTACACTTGAAGGCTGGCTGCACCAGACTCCAGTCTGATTTCACATGGTTTTCTACGGTTGGCTGCCCTCCCTAACACCAACCACTCTGAGAGTGTAATGGGTGCGTTTATGGGCCACCGGCACACGTGCCATTTGTGTGATATCAGTATCTGCCATGACTGCAATTTTGCTCGGCTTGAAGGGTCTTCTCAAGCAGGACATAATGCCAAAGATCTCGGTCGTTCCCTCCGTGAGGCCTAACACTCGAAAGATGCTCTTTGCGTGACACCAGCATCAGCCATGACATCAATTTCACTTGTCTTGACGGGTCTTCTCAAGCACAGCTTATTACCAAAGGTTTCAGTCACTAGTCATTGCCCCTGCGAGGCTCAGAGTTCAAAGAACATGTTTCACCACTTCATCCCATGTCTTCCTGGGTCTACCTCTACCACAGGTTCCACAGTTAGAGAGCAGCACTTCTTTACATATACACAAACCTATACATACCTTATCATTGATCTTGTTAACAAAAGGATCCAGATCGGTTTGTGGCACATGCAAGAAATGATTGGGCTGCATGTCAGCTGCACAAAAGGTCAAAATGTCGATGGCAGTGAGGCGAGTTTGTTTGCGAGATGGAACAAACACCAGGACAGGTTTCTTAGTGGAATGCCGCAGGATGGCTTGGTAGGTAGGCTTGGACATGGCAACGATGCGGGATGCATTGTGGCTGATATTAAAACCCTGCAGTGATATAAATAAAAAGAAAATTATTAAGTAAAAATCAAAATAAATTACAAAAACAATTAGAAAAAAACTCTAAAAATTAAGAATAAAATTTTTAAAAATTTAGGAAACAAGAAAAAGGTGAGAAAAAGAAGTAAGACGGAAAAAGACGAAAGTTGAAGGCAACAGAGGAAGAAAAAATGAAGAGAAAATAAAAGAAAGATGATAATGATATAAAGAATTCATCAGAAGGATTGTTTGAATGTTTAGATTCAAAGATTACCTGTATATGCAATTCCAGAGGAACTGGCCGAACATTTGGATGGAAATTGAAAAAGCCTCCCGTACTGCAGCCGAGCCATTGTGCGATGTCCTTAGCATTGGACAACGATGAGCTCAAAGCCACAATTCGAATATTCCGGTTTAGTTGAGAAGAAATGTATCTCATTCGAGAGCAGATCACTTCTAAAACTGGCTGTAAATAGAAAGAGAGAGAGAAAGAGTAAAGGAGAAGGTGTATAAGGGGGTGGGGGTGAAGTAGAAGACATGAGAAAACAGTCTCAAGTTTCACCCTTTACCATTTCATTTTCAAATTCTTCAGAGGGTAGCTTTGTATTACTTTATATTAAGGTTGGTCAAGATTGTTAACTGGCAGAACCATTAGAGCATCAGACAAAATGTCTAGCAATGTTTGCTCAGGTTCTTTAGGTCCTGAGTTCAAATTCCACAGAAGCTAGGAGCTGATTAATCAACTTACTTCTTCCCCTAAAAGTTTCTGCCCTTGCGCCAAAATTATAAAGAATTAAGAATTTTTATTATCATTACCATTATTATTATTATTATTATTATTATTATTATTATTATTATTATTATTAATAAGGTGGTGAGTTGACAGAATGGTTAGCACACCAGGCGAAATGTTTAGTGGTATTTCATCAATTTCATGCTCTGAGTTCAAATTCTGCTGAGGTCAACTTTGCCTTTCATCCTTTCGGAGTCGATAAATAAAGTACCAATAAAACACTGGGGTCAATGTAATTGACTTATCTCTCCCACCACCCACCACATTTCAGGCCTTGTGCCTATAGTAGAAAGGATTATCATTATTATCATTAATAGTGAAGGCACATGGCTTAGTGGTTAGGGTGTTGCACTCATGATCTAGTGATCGTGAATTCAATTTCTAGACTGGGTGGTGCGCTGTGTCCTTCAGCAAAACACTTCATCACATACACAGTGCACCTGTTCAGACAATGTTGATTTGATGGCGGGGCAGGTGAGCTAATGTTTGGCACAAACATTTCATCCTTATAAACAAATCATTTGTGCAGGTCGTTTGGCAAAAAGGCTGAATGCTCAAACATCATCTTCGACAAGAGAGTCCATCGTTATTATTAACGAGGTAAACTAACAGAATCATTACTGCAATGGACAAAGTGCTCAGTGGCATTTCTTTTGGCTCTTGGTATTACAAGTTCAAATGCTGTCCCCATTCACTATGCCTTTCAGGTTTTGAGAGTCGATAAGATAAACATCTGTGAAATACTTGGTGTTGATATAATCAACTTGCCCCTTCCCTCAATGGTTGGCAGGGGCCATGTACTCTAACAACTCGTTGCTGCATCTACCATTTGTTGGTGATTCCTTACTCCTGGCAGATGATGTCTCTGCACCACTCAGGTGACAATCCTACAACCCATGAGTCTGTGTGGTAGTCATGGCTGGTGAGGGTTTTATAAAGTCGGAGTGTGATGTGAAATGAGGTGTTTTGCTCAAGAACACAACATGCTGCCCAGCCAGGGAATCAAACCCACAATCTGACAATTGTAAGTTCAACATCCTAGCCACGAGGCCATGGGCCTTCCACACACAATTTTATCAATGTTTTGTGTCTACTCAGGTGTTCAAAGAGACACAAGACATTGATAAAGGTAAGTCAAAAGGAGAGTGTTAAAAGATCAATAGGATGTACTTACGCCAACATCACCTCCGATCAAATGAAGCTCATCAATAATAAATAGATTGACACTCTGTACATTCTTCCTCTGTTTCCAGCGCCGAGAAAGCACATCCCACTTCTCAGGTGTGCTGATTATTATGTTACCCTAAAATTCAAAGAACAAAGACAAAAAAAAATAAATAAAATTTTTGTTATAAAAAAACCTCCAAAAATGTATTTAATTTCATATAAATAAATTTAAAAAAAAATCTACATTTGAATGAATAACTGTTTTTAGATAATTGATAATTTCTTTGGACCAGGGCAAACCAAATGTCAATATAAACATTGGTACCATCTTAACATATGTTGGATGAATGTCATTAATGCCAGTAGCTGCAGTGGCAGCACCATCATCATCATCGTCACTTTACATTCACTTTCCATGCTGGCATGGATCGGAAGGGTCATCATAGTCATTTCTTTATTGGGAGTCCTTCTTTTTTTTATAGGGTAGTGGTAGTATGTAACATTTAGCTGCTGGATGCCCGTCCTCTCACCAGCTGCTCCACAGTGTGTAGCCAGTGCAGACTAATTTGTAAGAGACTTCACAAATGATTAATTGTATAAATTAATAAGCAAGATACTAACTTTAGCAAGTAGTTTGAGATCTGTGGCAGTTTCACCTGTCAGCAACACAACTCTTTTGCCCATCTGGAGACAGAACTTGTTGTACCAATCGGTGTAGGTCTGAAAAAAAAAAAAAAAGAGTTCAATAAATAAATAAATAAATATAAGAATAATTAAATTGTCTGTCAGGCAGATGAAAATAAAGAATTTGGTATCTATTGCAACAATAACATTAGTTAGGGAACTAAATTTTTAAAATCTTCTCATCATGTGTGTGTGTGTGTGTGTGTGTGTGTGTGTATGGATATTCTTCTACCTTGTCTCTAGTTGAGTAAAACAGTGCTAATGGGGTGGACATTATGACTGTCTGCTCTGAAAAACTGGCAAGGGTTGGTGACAGAGAGAGTACCCAGCAGTAATTTCCTGCCTCAAAATAACTCTTCGTCCACATCCAGGCTAGCAAGGGATATCTTTATCTTTTACTTGCTTCAGTCATTAGACTGTGGCCATGCTGGGGCACCAGCTTGAACAATTTTTAGTCAAATGTATCGACTCCAGCACTTACTTTTGAAAGCCTGGTACTCATTTTATTGGGCTCTTTTGTTGAACTGCTAAGTTATGGGGACATAAGCACATCAGCACTGCCAAGCAGTAGTGGGGGACAAACATAGACACAAACACACACACACACATACAACAGGTTTCTTTCAGTTTCCCCCTATCAGATCCACTCACAAGGCTTTGGTCAGCCTGAGGCTAGATTAGGAGACACTTGTCCAAGGTGACATGCAGTAAAACTGAACCCTGAACCATGTGGTTTGGAAGCAAAGATCTTAACCACACAACCACATCGGCGCCTATTGATGTTAACAAACAAACAACATTGAGACTGATCTTAATAGCATCTCAGTGACACTGAAATGCATCACATTAAGACTTATCTTAATTAACTCTTTTGTTATCATATTTTTTATTATTTAAAGACACTGCTTTCATTTCAATTAATTTAGAAAATAATGAAGAATTTAGGAAAATATCACTCATTTTAAAGCTGGTGTTTGGAACATAGGAAAGTTTTAAATTTATATGATTTTAGAATGAGGGATGGTCTCGGATAGATTGGTATCAAAAGGGTTAAAAGTAAAGCTAATATTAATTAGTCCCCTCACCCAAAGGACTTATTCAGGGCAAACTTTGCAGTGGATGATAATAACGATGACAGCCACTGCCACAACCATTCAAACATCCATTTTACATGCTGGCATGGGTTAGAACAGTGTTTCCCATCCTCTGGCCCCACTTTAACTTTCAAGGAAAATGTATGCCCCAATGGTGGTTGGAAAAAAACAACTTAATTTTTAATATTTTATCACAATAATTTAACAGAAAAAAATCCACTGGTAACTCTCTTATTAAGAACTGAATAAAAAAAAAAGAGCATTATTGACGAAGAAAATAAAAGTGAACCATTTTAACAAGAACCTTGTGCCTGGCAACTACGGCATCATGGCCGTCAACAATTTTTTCAGGCTCCATTGGTAGGGCATATGCCCCATGTTGTGAATCACTAGGCTAGACAATTTGACAAGCCAGAGAGCTGCACCAGGCCCCTTTGTCTGTTTTGGCATGGTTTCCAGGGCTGGATGCCCTTCTTAACACCAACCATTTTACAGAGTGCACCAGGTGCTCTTTTTCTTGGCACCAGCACTGGAACAAATATGAAATCTTAAAGTATAACAAACCTGTTGGGCAAGAGTTTCCAAACATGTCACATAAACACATCTGCCATCAGGGTTCTGGGACAACATTCGTAGAACTGCAAATTCTCCACAAATAGTTTTGCCACTTCCTGATGGTGCTCCGACAAAAACATTGTCGTCACTGTTGTAGATGGCGTTAAAAACTAATTGTTTCAGTGAAAGACAAAGAAAAAAATAAGAAAAATACTTAGAGAATTGCAACAGAACATTTTTAAAATTTCAATTTCTTCAATCCCACCTGTTTCTCATGCAAATCCGCTTTAGAATCTTAGTTATAGTACCCTCCTGCTTCCAATAAGGCATCAGACAAAAAAAAAAAAAGAATTCTCTACCCAGTATGGGAGTCATCTCTCAAAGTGAGATCATTGCAGGTCCCTGCCCAAATAATCCTCATCAGGTTAGACTGAGATTCCCTATTCCTGGTGGATGATACCAGTTACACCACTTAGGCAACAATCCTCCAACCCTACCTGCCCAGGGTTTTCCCTGTTCAGTGGATGGAGGTCCTGACTGCTTTGCCCCAGTCACTTCACGTGAAGTGCCTTACAGGCAGCCACAGTGATGCCCTGCAGGAGAAAACTTGATGGGTCTGATTGGGTAGTCTTTGCTGGTGAAGGTTTTATGAGGTCAGAGTGCAAATCTTACCTCAACCTCTTTTAGTCAACTTTTTACGACACAGAAGGAACGATGGGTCTATTCTTTGGCATGTTGGTCCCCATGCAGCTGTTTGGTCAAGTTGTTTGATTTTCTGAGTTGGATCCTGCATATCGTGTTCCAAGGATCCAGCTAAGGCAACAGCTCGTGCTAGTTGACAACATGCCACATGGTCACGGCAGATGAAGAATCTTGCAGAGAAGGGAATTGACTGGGACACTGCTTGGAGGGTTACCCAAGATGACCTGATTAAATAGCAACAAATGGTGTTCGCAGCAATGTGCAACAATGGCACATGTCACCATACCAGACCAGACCTGACCTGACCTAGTATGGTCACAAGACCTATCATGAGCCACAAAAGATAAGAGATGGGATGAAGATGAGGGTGATAAATATATATAAATGGAGATTCATAACTATACAAATAATATTTCTCAGGATATGAAATCAGAATATTCTGTAATTTGGTGGAATTAGTTAAAAAACAATTGTGAATCAGTTTCGCAGATATGAGTTAGTCAATGATAAAATAACAGACAAGACAACTGGAGACATTAAAATGGCTGTTGAGGGAAATACAGATTATAGGATTCAAATCACTTTATGGTGAAGTTTGAATATCTAATAAACATAATCAGTGGATTATCCATTTGATCGAGGCAGACCCACTGAAATATTTGTCTGACCAATTCAGTGAAGTTGGAGAAAATCTATCTAAAAACCATTTCACTCTGTTGAAGAGGGTTCAAGACTATACCTATCACTATAGAACATTTGGGCCTTTTAATGACAACAAGAGAACTCAAAATCTCTTTTGGACATAATACCGTGAACCGGTGAAACAATAACTGTAGTGTTGTGACTGCTTTTATTGTGGTAAACCTCTACTATTTAATGGAACATATCTACAGCTAGGTAAACTAGGCCATGTCTCTTGCCTAAAGGAACATATTTACAGGGATGGACTCTTCAGTTGATTATCTATTGGACAATTTCACCTCAACAACAAACAAAAAGAAGGAAAGAAAAAAAATGAAAAATAAAAAAAATAAAAACCTTGTGTCTGAATTGGATTGAAGAATGGGAACTTCTCACTGTAAAGAGCCTCAAAAGTGGCATTTCGTAAAGCAGAAACAGGCAATGGTTGAAGATCGAGAAGTTCTGTGGCAGGAGGGTACCGTTCTGGCAGGATCAGGTGACGAAATGACACTGGTAATTGGGTTTCAGCACCTGGAAATTAAAGAAAAACCTGGAGCAAAGGTGTTTGTGGAATGTTCAGCTTTTGCAATAGCTGCTTTGGCCATAGTCCAGTCTTCAACATCAACATTACTATTTTAGTGTGGTGGGGTTTGTCATATATTCTTCGTTGGCTGTTCACAATGTTATGCAGGTTGTGCGTGAAGACAGACTACACTAAAATTTAAATGAGCTTTCAAATATTCTATTAACTGGCATTGTTTATATTCACAAATGGACACCTAATATATTAACAGAACAATGTTAAACAAACATAACAGGAATCTGTAATATGACTTGCTAGATATCATGAAAGTAGTGAAAGAAATTTATCACTGCATAAAATTAATGTGCATTACACAACAATATATGTGAAGGTTGGTGCTGCTCGATGAGTAGGACATAAGCATGTTACATAAGAAAAGTAAAAGAGGGGAAGAGATCATGTTGTTGAGACAAGAGACAGATTCTTCTACACAGCTGAGTAGCTCTGGCCTGAAGTTGAATTTACCAGCTTTTATAGCCGTAAGCCACCCTTCTAGAACTTTTGGCCAAACAGTTTGGTGGGAAAACACACACTTCCTTTGAAGTTTGCAACATTAACCACACTCAATACTTTTTGCTCTCTTTTTAATGCAAAAGAATTCTTTACCAAATACCAAAGAAAGAGAAGAACTTATTTTGCTGTGCCTAAGGGAAGTCCTCATACCAATATAATTAACACACACACACACTGGTTTAATTCCACTCATTTATAAAATATCCAATTTTTTTGGTCAAAGTTCTTTCCTCGCATTTTTGCAACCTTCTCAGAGACTCAGTAACTATCAACTCTGTCCGTTATAGAGGGCAGAGTCAATAACGGACATATAATGGACAGAGTTGATAGTCACTGAGAAGGTTGCAAAAAAGCAACAAAAGAACTTTGACAGAAAAATTGGATATTTTATAAATGAGTGGAATTGAACCAGTGTGTGTGTGTTAATTATATTGGCATAATGACCCTCCCTAGACACAAAAAAAAAAAATTGTTTCAACATACGGATTCACATAAAGAATCTTACAAGCTAAATACAAAACCGGAGAAGGACTTACCAATCCATCTATCTGATATGACTTTGATGAAATATTGTGGTGGAAGAGGTTCAAATACAGGAACAAAGAATTTCACCACATGTTCATCTTGGTTAAATTTGCTAAATGGAATGGAAAATAACTTGATTACTTTTATAGAATTGGAAATAACTTGAATATTCTTTACAGATTAGAAAATAACTTGATGACTCTTGCTATCCGTGTATTTCCAGATTGTAGAAAAACATTATTGAGATATAACAGATTCATTTGTTTTAACATTTTTCTTTTTTTTCCATGGCATCATGGGTTAGACAAATATATTATCGATGCATTGTTTTACAGTTGGATGCCTTTCTTGTCATTAACCCATAACCGTTTTTCACACCTTCGTTGAATTTTTCAAGTTCTAATGGGAAAAGAAGGCGAGGGTAGATGTAGAGCTGCCCCACACCTCCAGTAAGACAGCAATGGAAATGGCAAGAGTGAATGGGTCTATTATCAGCATGCATCTGTAGGTCAAAGTAATCCTGGGCCCGTAGGGGTTCTTGAGAAGCCCTAGATGGAGGTCAATGCTTTGTCGAATTTCATTTGTCTTTATGTTTTGAGTTCTGCCATCCTTTAGGGGTCGATAAAATAAGTCATCGTGGCCAATGACCGTACCACCTGATTGGCAATTAAAAAGCACCATTTGTGCATGGTAGATGCCAGTGGCATGTAAAAAGCACCACTTGAGTGTGATTGTTGCCAGTGCTGCCTGACTGGCTCCTGCACCGGTGGCACCTAAAAAGCACCATCCGAGATTGGTCAATGCCAGTGCGACTTGACTGGCTCCTATGCTGGTGGCATGTAAAAAGCACAAATTTGAGCATGGTCATTGCCAGTACCGCCTGACTGACCCTCGTGCCGGTGGCACGTAAAAAGCACCCACTACACTCTTGGAATGGTTGGCGTTAAGAAGGGCATCCAGCTGTAGAAACATTGCCAGATCGGATTGGAGCCTGGTGCAGCCTCCTGGCTCGCCAGCCCTCAGTCAGCCCATCCAACTCATACCAGCATGGAAATTGGATGTTAAACGACGACGATGAAAATAAGTACCAGTTCAATACTGGGGTTGATATAATTGACTTACCTCCTCCCCCAAAACTGCTAACATTGTGCCAAAATTTGAAATCAATATTATAATTATTTGGTACAATCTGGAAGAATCTTTAGCAGGCCAGACAAGATGCTTAGCAGCATTTCATTTGTCTTACAAAGGATGTAAGAGAAAACTTTAATCACTGATATGATGAATCTAGCTACAATTACAGCTCCAGAGCCTGGATTCTACATTGTCAGCTGGTGCCAATGTTAACTTTAATGACAACAATTATTGTCCTACCCATGCTAGCATGGAAGACGGATGTTAAACAATGATGATGATGATGAATTATTAAGTTGATTTCCATTTACCTTTTTAGTAAGAAATATTCATGATGAAGGATAACCTCACTGTCAACGTCTTCAATCAGAATCCAGAAAGCCTGAAGAACCAGAAAACAAGAATCGGTAAATAGCAGAATATAACAATATTGGTCAATGGAAAACATTTTTAAAAAAATTACTTTACACACACATTTGCAAAACATTCTATTATTATCCTTTCTAGTCTAGGCACAAGGCCTGAAATTTGGGGAAGGGGGACTAGTTGATTTTATTGACCCTGGTGCTTCACTAAATTAAGTACCAGTCAAGTACTGGGGGTTGATATAATCAACTAGTCCCCTCCTACAAAATGTCAGGCCTTGTGCCTATAGTAGAAAGGATTACTATTATTAAGGTGGTGAGCTGGCAGAATCATTGGTACGCTTGACGAAATGCTTAGCGGTATTTCACCTGTTGCTACATTCTGAGTTCAAATTCCGCCGAGGTCAACTTTGCTTTTCATCCTTTCAGGGTCGATAAAATAAGTACCAGTTGAACACTGGAGTTGATGTAATTGACAAATCCCCACCTTCCCACAAACTGCCCTTGTAGCAAAAATTTGAAATAATAATAATTATTATTATTAATGCGGTGAAAAGGTACAATCATTAGTAAATCAGACAAAATACTTAGTGGCTTTTCTCTTGGCTCTTTATGTTCTGAGTTCAAATTCCACCATGGTTGACTTTGCCTTTTTTCCTTTCAGGGTGAATAAAATAAGTACTAGTTGAACACTGGGGTTGATGTGACTGACTGACCCCAACCCCTAAAATTGCTGGCCTTGTGTCAAAATTAGAAAGACTTATTTTGTTTTAATATCTACTTCTCCATGCTTGTAATATCACCATCATCCTTTAATGACTGTTTTCTATGCTGGCATGGGTTGACCCAAGGTCCATTGTCAGTTCCGGCATGGTTTCTATGGCTGGATGCCCTTCTTACTTAATGCCAACCACTCCATAGTGTGTACTGGCTGCTTTGTCAGACAGAATCTCAAATGAAGTAGATTTTCTATGGCTGGATGCCCTTCCTGTTTATCAAGCAAAGGGAAATATTTCACCATGACCAGACAGGAAACAAAATGGCACTGTGTGAATAACAACAAGGCTTCATTACATCTATTGTGTGATGTCAAGACAAGACAAATGCACACACACACACACACAAACAGATGAGCTTCTTTCAGTTTCCGTCCATCAAATCCACTCGCATGGTTTTGGTCAGTCCAAGGATATCTGTTTTATCTTTTATCTTTCAGTTGTTTCAGTCATTACACTGTGGCCATGTTGGAGCACCACCTTGAGGGATTTTAGCCAAACAAATTGAGCCTAATACTTATTTTCTTCTTGAACCTGATGCTTATTCTATTGGTCTCTTTTGCTGCACTGCTAAGTTATGGGGGCATAAACACACCAACACCAGTTGTCAAGTGGTGGTGGAGACAAACACAGGCACAAAAACACACACACACATATATATATATATATAAATCATCATCTACTGACAAGGATTTGGTCGGCCTGAGGCTGTAGTTGAAAACACCTGCCCAAGCTACCACACAGTGGGATTGAACCTGGAACCATGTAGTTGAGAAGCAAGCTTCTTGGTGCTGGACAGTGGGACTGAACCCATGACCACATGGTTGGAAAGCAAGCTTCTTAACTACACAGCCATGCTTGCACTTACATACGTTGTTGAAGATTAATAAATGAAAGACTCACCTCAGAGTGGCCATGAACCTTCTCTTCCCATTGGAAATCAGGAGTGATGGTCAGTTCGACTTTGAGGGTGGATCGTGTGATTGGTTGGATATGAACCGAAAGTTCCAGTTTGGGAAACTGGTGCACGTATTTGTGGATGGTCTTGCCCATCTTTGGCATTCGTATGAACTCACCAATTTCGTTAGGGTTCAAATCGTACAGACGGTCAAAGGGGAAATTCTTCTTCTCTATTTTCTTAATTACTTCCTCAGGAATTTTCCGGAACTGACGCAGAGGGCTCATGGATTGCCACCTGGAATAAAAAAAAAAAACATCAGTTAGTTTAGCCCTTTACCATTCAAGGTATTTTGTCAAATCTAATGCTTATCTATTCATATTGTTTTGAATTGATCAACTGCTGTTTCATAGGTTTGGAATTTCAATGATGTGATTGTTTATATTTAGAATTACATTGTAGGGTAGGTGTGAAAGGTTGGATCTGGCTAGTTTGAACATAAAACAGATAGAATATTTGAGCTGGGATATGGCTAGATTAATTACTAAAGGGTTAATAAGACAACATAAGCAAAGTTTTTCAATATATTTTTCATATTTATTTACCTTAGAACATATATAAAAAAAGAGAACCCAAACCACAACTGTTTTAACCCTTTAACATTCAGATTATTCTATAAAATGTATTGCTTGTTTATTTTTACTGTGACATTGTAGTGTAGGTGTAAGAGGCCAGATCTGGCCAGTTTTAAGCATAAACCTAGTAGAATATTTGGGCCTGATGTGGCTGGTTTAAATGGTAATGTGTTACACCTTTGGTCAATTGGTGATTGAGCCCAACTATAGTCATAAGTGTGCCACTTGTGACCACCCCCTCCACTTATGTATTCAGGACTACATTATCCAATATTTACCTTCCCTGTTCTTTGAAAATAGGGATATTAGGTTGGTATTTCTAGCAGGTTGCTCTACCACATGAAAAATGTAAACAAATGCCATCAAGGTTTTGATCTTGAGAAGAAGCAGAGCAATTTCAATATCTGTCTTGAACTCACTGAACTCTGTTAGATGCAGGCCATTGCCAATAAAACAGTTCCTGGCCCCATCTTGCCCTTCGGCTTTAATAAATCCCCAAGTCCCCAATCGTCAACATAATTAACCATTCCAACTGTATTTAATCCAGACTCATACACTACATACCATGCAAACTCTGCTTATTGTTGAACCAGCCTCAAGTTATGGTAGGATTGTCCATGCTAACCCTACCACCATCAATATTTGATGATTTTTGTGGTAACCCCACGTTTCCTCTTTATGTCCAGAAAATACTCCAGCCTTGATCACTTATTGATTCTCTATGAACAATCCCTGTACCTCTTTCAGTTAATGATTTATTATGCAGAAAATGGTCACAAAATTGTGGGAAGAGGTTAGTTGATTAACCCGTTCGTTACCATAATTCTGTTACAATAAACTACCTTTGTTTCAATTAATTTTGAAAATAATAAAAAAAATTTATTAAAATAATTTTGTCGTTATTAAGCTGTACTTGGGACATAGATTGACATGAAATGTTAATGGGAAATTTTAAATTTAGATTTCTTTAAATTAGAAAGTTTGCACCATAGAACCAAGGGTAGTCTCTGGTGAATTGGTACCAAACGGTTTGGCTCTTTTGTTACCATATCTCTGTTGAAAGACATTGTCTTTGTTTCAAGTAATTTTGAAAATAATTAAAAATTTAGTAAAATAATTTTGTCATTATCTGGTGTCTGGGGTATAAATGAACATGACATTCTGATGAGAGGCTGTGATTAAAATAACTTTAAACAGGAAGTTTGTATCAAAGAATGAGGGACAGTTTCAAGTGAGTTGATACAAAAAGGGTTGAACTGAGCTCATCACTCGACTGGTAGTTTATTTCATTGAACCTAGAAGGAAAACAGACAATATTGGCATTAGCAGGAGTTGAACTCAGAACGTAATGCTGTATGCCATTTTCTTTATTGCTGTAACAACTGCTAATGTACAGCTTTCTTTGTTAAATACAAAATACGTTACAACTGGCGCTCAGTCGGATAAGATGACAACCTGCCTGTGAAATTAATGTGGAAGTGGCTAAGTACTCCACAGACACACATATCTTTAATGTAGTTCTCAGAGAGATTTGTTGCAACAAAGAATGTGACAAGGCTGACCCTTTTGAATTACAAGCACAACTCATTTTTGCCAGCTGAGTGGACTGCAGCAATGTGAAATCAAGTTCCTTGCTCAAGGGCACAACAAATTTTATGATTGTAAGCTGAACACCTGAACCACTAAGCCATGCACCTTCACTAAATGAAACAAATTAATGAATCTCAACTTACATTCGCTTGTCAACCATCTTGCAGAGTGTGAGGGCTTTGTCTACCAACTGGGCCCAACCATGATGTAAGACTATCTCAAAAATAGCTCTCATGAGCCGGCCGGCCGACTGAGTGATAAATACCATGTCAGCCATCAATGCAAAGCCTTCCAGTTTCAATTGTGAGATGTAGGCTTGTAGCAGGACATTCACCTGAAAGAGAGGAAAGAACACCAAGGGTGATCAAGTGAAGGTGGAAATACTGAATTAATTATGAGTCACATTATTTACATTTGATGGATATTTGTCCTCATCCAGTTTGTTGTTAATACAACATTTCGGCTGATATACCCTCCAGCCTTCATCAGGTGTCTTGCGAAAATTTCAAACCTGGGTTCTCATTTCTAAGGTATTTTTGCGATGTTATTATTATTATTATCATTATTAAATTATTATTCAGGTCACTGCCTGGAATCAAACTTGGAATCTTGTGGTTAGTAGCCTACGCTCTTAACCATTATGCCATATAGTTTGGTTAAGAGTGCAGGCTACTAACCCCAAGATTTCGAGTTTGATTCCAGGCAGTGACCTGAATAATAATAATAACATTGAAAAATACGTTAGGAATGAGAACCCAGGTTTGAAATTTCTCCATGACACCTGATGAAGGCTGAAGGGTATATCAGCTGAAATGTTGTGTTAACAACAAACAAGATGAGGACAAATATGTCAAATGTAAATAATATACATAATTCCTCATCTCTTAAATATAGAACTGTAAATATGAGGCAGTTTAAAAATGGGAAGTTGCAAGTTACACAAATATTAGATTAGAAATGTACCAATAGTGGTACATTTCAGCTCAAAATTTCAGTATTAGTCACAATTGCAAAATCAACTTCCATCATAACAACCCAAAACCTAGCACCTGACGCATCATCACTGTTTATTTTAACGTCTATTTTTCTATGCTTGCATGGGTTAGATGCAATTCACCGAGACTGATTTTCTACAACTGGATACTCTTCCTGTCACCAACATTCACCTTCTGCTGAACAAAGTAATATTTTCTCTTAGTCTGGACATAGTTTCGCAGGACATTACAGACAAATAGCATTAACTTGCTTGCTGATGATGTTTGTTTACAATCAGTATGTAATTTCAAAGTAAGGAGATGGAAATAGACAAACACACACACACACACACACACATATATACATAGTAATAAGATCAGGGATCTAAGTGTAGGAAGTTTGTACTCTTCTCTGTGAAAGCATAATGATGACCGATGCTGGTAGCACATAAAAACACCCATTACACTCTTGGAATGGTAGGCATTAAGAATGGCATTCAGCCATAGAAAGCATGCAAAACCAGACTGGAATTTGGTATAGCTCTCCGGCTTGCCAGTTCCAGTCAAACTGTCTAACCCATGCTAGCATGGAAAGCAGACGCAAAATGATGATGATGCGCAGTCTGTTTTGTGCCTTTAAGATATTTTAAAGGTTTTTAAGGTATTTGAAGTATTTTAAGGTTTTACTTCGAGCAGTTTGTAAGCTTTGAGCAGGAAACATATGTAGCTTGAATTTTACCTGCCACAATTTGGATATATATACACATACATATACATACGTACACACATATATATATATTAGTTCAAATTTACAAAAGAACAAAAGACGAAGACAGGTGTAGGAACAACAAGTAGGTGTATTAGTTTAACACTCAAAAAGAAAAGTCTTTTACATTTCAAGCCAATGCTCTTCGACAGAAAGGATTAAGAGGGAAAAAAATGGAGAGAAAAGTGTACGGAGTTCAATGGTCCATTATGGCTCTCTCTTTCTCTCTCTCTCTATATATATTTATGTTTATTTTTAAACAAGAATATTGTTGACAGTGACTTTGAGGTTTTAGTCAGTTAACTTCGAAGTCACTGTCAACAACATTCTTGTTGAAGAATAAATTTGTACTTTACAAATGTATAGAGTAACCCCTCACATTAATGTGAAATTGTTGAGCGTGGCCGTTGCCAGTACCGCCTGACTGGCCTTCGTGCGGGTGACACGTAAAAGCACCCACTACACTCTCGGAGTGGTTGACGTTAGGAAGGGCATCCAGCCGTAGAAATTCTGCCAAACTAGATTGGAGCCTGGTGTTGCCATCCGGTTTCACCAGTCCTCAGTCAAATCGTCCCACCCATGCTAGCATGGAAAGCGGACGTTAGATGATGATGATGATGATGATGATGATATATATATATATTACACACACTCGTCAATCAAATCCAATCAGGAGGCTTTGACTGGTCTGGAGCTAGAGTAGAGGACACTTGCTCAAGGCGCTGCACATAGAAACAAGACACTGAAGTGCACTTCTTATCCACATTGCTACACCTGTATCTATGCTGGCACATTTGCATACTGACCACACATAAAGGCAGAAATAGATAGATAGAAAAACAGAGGGGGTGGGTGGGTGGGGGAGAGAGAGAGAGAGAGAGAGAGAGAGAGAGAGAGGGAGTCATGCAAGATAGACACAGCTTCAACAAATGAAAAGCTAACACTTACCTTGGCACTGGGTTCTTCAATACTTTCCTTGATTGGAATCGGTACACGTTCAAGAAGCTTTAGCAATTCCAGTTTTTCTTCCTGTAAAAATAATGATGATGATGATGAAATACTTTAAATAAACCAAATTATATTAAAAAAAAAAAACCAACTGTTGTTGAAGCTTGCATAAAAGAAATGGCCTACATGTTGGAGCAATTACTGTTACAGTTCGGTGTCTTTCCTACAAACTATTCAACCATAGAGAATAAATGCCTTTTTTCCTGTTTAGTCAGGCATATCAAGACAAGCAGAGTTATGTACCTTACAATATTGGTTTCAAATTTTGGCAACAATTTTCAGGGAATGGGTAAATCAATTCCATTGACCCCAATGCGCAACTGGTACTTATTTTATTGACCCTGGCGGCATTTGAACTCAAAACATAAAATCTGAAGAAATGCAGCTAAGCATATTCTCTGGTGTGGTAACGATTCTTCCGGATCGCTGCCTTCAATCTTACGATATTAACAGAGTCTCACAACAGACTTTTGTTCTGATGTTTCAATGTGGAAGGGAAAAGAAACCCAATGAACGATAAAAACTGATAATGAAAATAAAAGACAAGACCAATAATTACCTCACGAACAGTGATGTTTTTGAATTCCGAAGACAATGAGAAAACCCTGAAGAGTTCAATTTCACTAAGAGTTTGTTTCAAAAGTTGGTTATATGTTGCCATAGTTTCATGACTACAATAGAAATGGCTAGCAATACGACCAAGTTCTGTTACCTGAAAAAAAGGAAAAAGCAAAGAATTCAAGGCATCGTTTCCAAAGGAGTTCTTTAAATTTTATCCGTTTAGCATTTAACCTGGCCATATCCACACTCCTAACATTCTACCTATTTTATGTTGACACCTACCAGATCTGGTCTCTTACATTTATCCTACAATGTCATTCTAAAAGCATATACAAATTTTCGAAGCTATGAGACAATGTATGATTAATACAAAACAATATCAAGAAATAAGCATTACATTTGACAGAGTAATTTGGATGCTAAAGGGTTAATCCAATACAATTCAGACCTGTGAAATCCTCTTGCGCAAAGACCTTCAACTTCATGTAAACATTTATTTGTAAGAACATGTGGAAATTTTCATCACTTGAAACTGCAACCTGTTTTCTTGACCAACATTTTTTGCTAAAACCTTGCTCCAAAATAAATGTGGAATCATAACAAATTGATCTGATAACTGAATAAGAGTAATTTTGACCAAAGTGAGTTTCATTTGGCTTTCGTTAATATCAATAAAGATACACTGGAATAAATTTGGTCCCCGAGTATCGTTTATCTGTATACTCCTAGCATTATTCTACAAACTCAACTGAGTATCATTTATCTCTGTACTTCTGATGTTAATTCATAAACTCCAACCAAGTGAATAATTAGTTTTTAGACAATTGATACATAAACAATCTCAGACTGTATGTATGGTTCTGACAGCAATGAAGATGAATAAGACCCAACTAGTTGGGAATCAGAATTTTTGGGTTGTTGGACCTGTTTGTTTAAGCTCAGAAATATTTCAGTGCAAGATGAAGCATTGATACATTGCTATTTGTTCATTAGATAAGAAAATGGTGTTTATTTTTGCAAAGAAATAAGACTCAAAAGACTTACCTGAAAATTTCCAGTTTTACGGTCATACTTCATCAAATTGTGTTTGTCGAGTAAAGATGCAGCTGAATGGACGAGGTCTTTCCGTCTCTGTTCTAAAACAGGATCGTCTTTCTGGTGGTCAATACTAACACCATAAAGAGGGCCAGAACGCAGCATGCGGATATAGAGGTATGTGTAGCCTAGCCAATTAATGGCTTCTTTCATGTTCTGGACGGTGCCAAGGACCACTTCAGCATTGAGATTATCAGCAAGTTTTGTTATGAATTGGCTTTCAATGGGCAACTAAAAAAAAAAATTTAAAAAAAAAAAAAAAAAGACAAATAAAATAAACATATAATTATTTGGAGGGATTTTTACTACAATGAAATAAATGAATTATTGCTGCTGCTATTATTATTCCACTTGCTATACAGTATTTGTTGCAGGTTGTGTAATACTGGTGACATCTGTCCACAACCAGTGCATTGATGTAGCACTTTCAATTGTCAACCAGTTTTCTAAGTATTCTAGCAGTTCCAAAGAGTGTTGTCTTTTACAGGTGTTCCACCCTGATATAGTTCCCGATTTTTTAAAAATAGTTTTCAATTTTGGTACTCACAGTACCAAGTGCCCTAACAACAACTGGGAACCACCTCAACCTTTTTCATTGCCTACAAACTTACACACTGTTTATTTCTTTGGTCTTCTGTAATTATATATGATTTTTTTGCTTCAATAGTGTGGACAAACTTGGTAGAGAAATCCTAAAAAATCCTGTAATCATTATTAAGGAGGTGAGCTGATAGAATCGTTAGCACACCAAATGAAATGCTTAGTGGTTCAAATTCCTTCAAAGCTGACCTTGCCTTTCATCCTTTCGGGGTCAATAAAATAAGTACCAGTGAAACACTGGGGTCAATGTAATCGACTAGCCCCCCCCCCCCATAGTAGAGAGTATTATAATAATTATTTATTGTAAACCTAGCTGAGGTCAACATTGTCTTTTATCCTTTCATACAATTTCTGACAACACATTAAGACAAATATAATGTTTTCTAACCTAACTAATTAACAATATTAAGAGATAAGGGGGTGGGGAGAAGGAAAAGAAACCTCACTAAATCCTTACCTGTTGGTTCATGAGTGAAAGGTAATATTGAAGTTCGCTATGGTTTGTTATCATGATACCTTCTCCTCTTGTGTCATATTGGGGCCGACCTGCTCGACCAAGCATCTGGATAAAAGAAGAGAAACATGGAAAGTTAAACAAGACAAACAAACTAACTTGAAACTAGTGATGATTAACCCTTTAGCAGTCACATTATTCAGTCAAAAGTAATATTTATTCATTGTTTTGAATTAATCATGGATTATCTCACAGCTTTGGAGATTTTGATGAGGTAACTGTTAATCTTTAGAATGATATTGTAGAGTTGGTTGTGAGAGGCCAGACCTGGTTGGTTTCAAATGAAATGGGTAGAATATTTTGGCTGGTTTAAATGCTAAAGGGTCAAGAGTGAAGGGAGAAGGCTAAATCTTATGAGCTCATGGTTTTCAGGTAACATGTGGCATTTTTGAGTATCAATTGCAACTTGCCATGTTCATTCCAACTTGCAATTTTATATGGTCACTATTTGGCACTGAGAAGAATCGCTTAGTCACTGCTGCCTTCCAACAACTATGGAGACAAAGTGGGGGTGAGGTCAGCAGTGGCAGCATTATGAGTTATTTTCTATGGCTGGATGCTCTTCCTGATGCCAACCCTCACTCGTTTCTAAGCGAGAGTTTGGGTTAGGGTTGGTCCCTCAAACATGAATAGTAAAATGGTCAGATGTGTTTTCACAGAAGATTTCAAACAAAAGACACTGCTTGTGTTGTGTTGGTATTTGTTTACAGCAAGCATGCAATGTCCAAGTAAGGAGACACACATACACACAATGGAAGTCTTTCAGTATCCACCTAACAAATTCACTGTGAAGGCTTTGGTTGGTCTGTGCCTATAGTAGAAGACACTCACCAAAGGGGTCACGCGGTGAAATTGAAACTTAAACCATGGGGATGTCAAAGCAAACTTCCTAACTACATGGCCTCATGCCAACAAAATACACGAAAAGCCATTCTTCACTCTTCCTTCCATTAGCCTCAATACATTCATTGAGTATGTTGGCCCCAAGAGTATCCATATTTTCATGTCACACAAGATCCAAGCTGAGTTTTGGACAGTAAATAACTGCTTTGGGATCTCATAGATGTGAGAGGCCAGGTCCAGCCAGCTTAAACACACAATAGATAGAATATTTGGGTTGAATATGGCTGGTTTAAATGTTTTATTTCTTTATAACAAGCACTTAGGTTCTAACACAGAGGGGACAATACAAGGACAGACACAACACCACAGTGGGGACAAAAACATAAAACATGACATGAAATGTATAAAATTTATGATAATGAAATGGCTGCACTGAACCCCACTCTTAAGCAGTACCATTTTAAATGTTTTGTTTTTACATAGTTTTTAATCGTTTTCTTTTTCCACTTTTTCTTCCTATTAGCATCATAATTATATTCTATTATAACATTTACTTACTTTTTTTTTGAAGTCATTAAAGGTTTAAATGTTAAAGAGTTAAGTCATACTTGACTGAACTACTTCAGAAGTCAGATCTTATATCATACTGTCATCATAGAGATGAAGTAAGATTCAGACAGGTGAAGATCTGATATGCTGTACTGCAATCTCATGCTAACAGGGAAGAATCTAGGCTAAAACAATTATGATGATGATGAAATAACTATTTTCAAAACTGTAATATGATACCTAAGTTTTAAGAAGCTCTTAAAAACTTCATGATGTTCATCAAATGAAGCAAATCCTTCATCAGACACCAATCTACAGCAGACAACATTCCCAAATGATCTGGCGCCAATTGCTGACAGTTGATAACCTATGAACAAGGAATCAAGTAGCATACCCACCAAACCGTTTTAATTCTAGTCTCTGCCAAACTGAATAGATGGAAGAGTTTAAATATTGGTCAAGGAGACTTACCTGCATAACATCCAAAGCACTCAATTCAACCCATCTTCCTTTTTCCGGGCTGTACACCTGTGTTCCTTTGATGATTACAGTATGTGCAGGTAAATTAACACCCCAAGCAAGGGTTGAGGTGGACACCAACACCTGAATGTGACGATCTGCAAAGAGATCTTCCACAAGAGCTCGATCTACCCTGAAAGAGAAAAGAGAATAAACGGGTTTTTAAAGGTAATTATAATAATGAAGTAAGAAGCGACACAAAAACTGAATAGAAAAGGTGTTGGGGTCACAAAGAGAACTTTAGTTAAATAAGAATTAGAACTTAACCACCAGGGCTAAGTCTACGCCTAGGGTTTCTAACATCCATCCAGAGTGTTATGAAGAGTTGGCTGTATGGGTTGGTAAGAAGTTTTAGCTTCACAACCATGTTGTTTTGGGTTCAGTCTTACAGCATGGTACCTTGGGCAGGTCTCCATTATCCTCCACTACTATCCTAAGTGTATTTGTTAAATGCGAACTGTACGCGATGTGTGTGTGTGTCTGCGTATGCAAATGTCCATAAATATTTCATTTGCCACCATTTGAGTGAAGCAGTGCTGGTTCTGACATTCAATTTTAACATGATAACCAGATGTTCTGCACACCTGAAGCCCTGTGCTTAGCTGAAAAACAGGTGATGGTTGGCCATTGGAAGAACATCCGGCCACAAAAACCACTTACTGTCCAAGCCATGTTAGCACGGAAAAATGCATGTGAAATCAAGCATCAATCTTGCTGTGATATTTCATCAGGTTCTAAGTGCTTTTCTAAGGGAAAGGGAGACGTGAAGTGTAGAGACTAGAATGTTCGAGACAAAAGGTTGGAAGAGATGTGTAAGAAAAAGGATGATTAAAATATAGTGTCTGTAAAATTATAACAAAACTGCTTGGCAGAAATAATATTTGGAAAGTGAGGATTACAATCGTAAAAGCTGCCATGAAATGAAGGAGTTATATACATATGATACAGATAAGGAAATAATTTATTCTCAAACGTAGAATAATGCTGACAGAACAGCAGGAAAAATTTGTCAACTGGCTACTGACCAATTTTTCTGCAAAATATGGATATTTTATCCTGTTCCTACTGTTCTATCAGCATTTCTGCGTTTGAGAACAAATTATTTTCTTAATACATCTCAACGCTTCTAAAAGCAAACTTTGTCTGTTTACAGTTATCGTAATTTGAATTGATATATATATATATATATATATATATATATATATATATATATATATTTGGAAGAAAGTGAACAAGAAATAAAACAATTTACCAGGTTGACAGTGAATGTGGAGAAGATGAGGGGAGAAAAATGATGACAAAAGCAGACAAATGTTAGTAATGTGTGTAAGATGAAACTAAGAGAGTTGTAGGAAAAGACAAAGACAGTTTGCTGAGTTACACATAGTTGAAAATAACTGCACATAGAGGAAGATAGACAGACAGACAATGGACAAAAGGACAGGCAGAAAAAGAAAGAGAGAGAGAGAAGAATAGAAAAAGAATTTACTTAGTCATTCCGGCGTGGTGAATGGCAAAACCATATGGAAGCAGATCTCTTAACTCGAGATTCTAAGAAAACAAAAAAGAAAAGTTTTGAAGTGAAATAACAGGCAACATAGAATAAACATGGAAAAGAATAAATCTGATTTCAATATATTTTGCAATAATATCAACATTAATATTAATCATCATCATCATCATTGCTTTAATGTCCACTTTTCCATGCTTACAGAGGGTGGAGTTTTTTGAGATGGAATTATTTCTCTATGGCCAGACATCTTTTTGCAGAATATTGGAAATAAACGACACAGCTTGTATGATGGCGACATCTCATTTACAACTATTATGGACGGCAGACGTTAAACGATGATGATGCTGCGATGTCAAGACAAGGACAGCCACACACACACACACATGATGGGCTTCTTTCAGTCTTTGTCTACCAAATCTACTCACAAAGCTTTGGTCAGCCTGGGGTTATAGTAAAAGACACATACACACAGCAGGCTTCCACAGTTTCTGTCTACCAAATCCACTTGCAAAGCAAAACAAAATGGCAGGCCTGGATCTACAGTACACTTGCCCAGGACACTGGTCGTACAGAGGGATTGAACCCATGCAAAGCAAACTTCTTAACAACACAGCCATGCCAGCACCTATATATTATGCGTTTTATCACAACAGGATGTAAAAGCCAAAGAAAATACTTCTTCCACAGTACCTTCACTTGCTCTGCTTCATTTCTTAATACTTCAGTAGAAGCTGACCCTTCTTTCAAAAAAGACCCCAACGTATCTTTCTCAAGGCACATGTCTCGAATTGCACGGGCAGTTTTGCCGGTTTCTTTACGGGAATGAACAAAAACCAGAACCTGTAAAACAACATTGGAGGGAAAATATAGAACCAGGGTTTTGCTTAGGAAGCATTTCACACACGAAAATTGAATTGAAGATTTGTAAATATATCTGAAAATTTGCACAAATGAGAACGCCACTGGAATCAGTTAATAAGCATCAGTGACAGCATCTGGTATATACAACTGAGACAATATTAGATTAAAATAGCCACCTATGTATCATACTTAATGTATATACATCATCTGATAGGCCAGTTACTATGGTATTCGCTCTGAGATAACATCTCTCATGGAGTCGCTCTGTTAAAAATGCAATAAATAATATTAGATGGAAACAAATGCCAGTAGCAGCCAACAACACCAGATGTGTACTGGCCTTTTTGAGCTTTTTCATTGGTGTGGACTCTCAACCAGTCACACGTACAGGTGAAATGTACCAGGCACTTTCACTGGGACAAATTTTCGTCTCCTTCCAATATTGTTTTCAACACAGCAAGTCCATAGCAGTTGTCATCTTGGGACAAAAACTGCAATAACTGGCCTACCAACTATGTATATACATTAAGTACAATCCATCATTGTCATTTAGTAGCCTTTTTTCCCACTGTTAGCATGGGTTTGACCCATAGACGGCTATTAATGAAAGAGTTATTACTTGTAGGTACCTGGTTTTTACCGGCATGTTCCATTACTTTTTCGTACACAATTTCATTCATAATTTGAAATCGTTTCACAGCTTTCTTTTCAGTGATTCCAATAAACTGTTGTTCCAGTGGCACCGGCCGGTAGCTGTTGTCGAAGAAGAAGAGGCCCTGTGAGGCATCAACTCTAAGGAATGTTGCTATATCTTCATAATTGGGGAGTGTGGCACTGAGACCCACTAAACGAACTTCCTCCCGAGTTGTTTCTATGTTCCGGATTGTTCTGTGGTGAGAGAAAGAAAAAAAAAAAAAAAGATGAACAATTTCCTCTCTTTCTATCTTTTATTTCTTTCAGTCATTAGAGTGTGGCCATGCTGGGGCACTGCCTTGAAGAATCTTTAGTCGAATGAATTGACCCCAGGTCTTATTTTTTAAAAGAAGATACTTATGCTATCTCACTCTTTTACCAAACCACTGTTATAGGGATGTAAACATACCAACACTGGTTGTCAAGCAGTGGTGGGGGATAGACACAAAGCCACATATATAGACACACACACATGCAATGACAGGCTTCTTTCTGTCTACTAAATCCACTCACAAGGCTTTGGTTGGCCTGGGGTTACACTGGAAGATACTTTCCAAAGACACCATGCAGTGGGACTTGAACCCTAAACCATCTGGTTGGGAAGCAAACTACCTATAAAGTAACCTCATGGCCTAAGTGATTACCAGACTGTTTAACCCTTCAGCATTTAGATTACTTTATCAAATGTAATGCTTTTTTATTCACATTGCATTGAATTATACGTTATCTTGTAGCTTTCAGATTTTGATGATGTGATTGTTTATGTTTTAGAATAACATTGTTAGGTAGGTGTGAGAGGATGGATCTGTCTTGTTTGAACATAAAGCACATAGAATATTTGGGCTGGATATGAGTGGTGTAAATGCTAAAGGGTTAAGAGACAATCTACCAGAGGAGACATTAGAAATAACAGTTCAATTTATTGATGGGCAATCACGAGGAAAAGATAACAAGATTAAAAAAAAAAACCAGCTGGCATGAAGGTAAGAAAAGGAAGCCCTTACCGGGATACAAGAGATTCTAAGACAGGCCCTCGGTCATCATGTAGCAAGTGGATCTCATCCTAAAGAAAGAAAATGAAAACATATACAGAAGGAATGATGATTATAATGATTGCTGTTTATATTATAAGGTTACCTCTGCCATCCCAACTATGGTGAAACAGCAGCAAAGATAGAAAAACCGAGTGTCTTGTATTACAGGCAACTTCTGTAATGGAAATGTTGCAGTCCAGAAAATTTTGAAGTAACAGAAGAGTCTGCTATCTGAAATCACTAACTGTGATGGTAGTCATGGTAAGGGTGCCTATATTTCTTTGAATTCCTTTATGATCTGATTTCAAATCACGGTGGAACCAACTTTTACTGTTCATCTTGTTTTGACTGATAAAGTAAGTACCTATAATAAACTGGGGGTAAATCCAATTGACTGGGTACCCCCCCCTCTCCTCCCACCGCACACATAGAAATTATGTCAATATGATCAATCATTAGGGAGCAGTCGCAGGTCAGTTTGGATGGAACTGACCAATACAATAAGTGAAGAGATTTGGGATTGCATTCTAGTTGAGGTCCACTAGTCTTTGACTTTCTTATTCCATATTCTTCAGCTTTCTATTTCTTTGAAAACATTCGACAAATACGAGAGAATACTGGAATCAATATGATTAGGATGATGCTGGATCAAACTTACAGCTCGGAGAAATGTTTTTACTGATACAATTGTAGAAAAGTCGAAGAGGGAAAGCTACCGTGTAGTTAAAACAAAATTAAAAAACCAGCCTTGATATGAATTGAAATTAGTTTCCTGTGGTTGAAATCTTCAATAATAAAAATAACTTGACAACCACATTTTATAAACAATGTAAGTTTTAATAATTGCTTTCTTTTAGCAAGTGATAAACATCAAATTAATTAATAAACAGCTTTCTTCATTATAGAGTAGACACTTTTTTTTTTACCTTATTAGACTCAGTCAAAACTTCCTAATATAATAACGAGCGTAGTGTTTTTATATATATATATATATATATATATATATATATATATATATTTGTCCAGAATCATGCCAGGCACAGAAGAGGAGAGAGAATAGTAATTCAGTGAAGGAGAGTAATAGCCCTGACTGAGAGGGAGTAAAAGAAAAGAAGGGGTGAAAAAAAATTAGCGTTTCAACTGTGTGTGAGTATATGTGTGTGCATGTACAAGGGATGTATGTGAATGTTTATATGTGTGATTATTATGTACCTTATTTATATATAAAATACTATAATTAGCCGTCATTTTTGATGGCATGTGGTCAGCTAGTACTAAATAATGATTAAATCATTGACGTGATTAAGTGATTGTTGACAACATTTTGAGACAAACTTCAAATCTGAGATCTAAGATACAAGTTCCACACTTTTAACAACGCAAAAGAGCTTTTTTTAAAAACGTTTTAGAGATTTGGTTGCAAAATATTAAAAACATTAGAGAAAGAAAATCAAACTGCAAACATGAGTAAAAGGAAACTTACAAAAATCATGAGTCGCACAGCTTGAGTGTAGGTTCTCTCACCACCTTTACGAGTGATGATATCCCATTTCTCTGGAGTGCAGACAATTACTTGAGTTGCAGTAATCTGTTCCTTCGTTAACTGGTGATCTCCTGTCAGTTCAGCAACTTTCAAACCATATGATTTCAATCTCTAGAAGAATGTAAGAACATAAAATGTGTAATTAAAATTAGACATCCCTTGTGTTATGGCAACTCTACATAATTTGGCACTGATGGAAATTGGAAACTATGACCACTAATTTCTGGATGGGGCCTTTAATTTCACCCTTATGGAAATTTTAGTAAACTTTTATAATTTTAAAACCAAAATCATAACATTTATTACTTTTCTCTGAACATTGTCATCATCTATGTATTCCCTCCTCCAACCAACCCCACCAATTCAACTGACCTTGTGGACTTGCTAACATCACCCATTAGTCTTTGGTGCCACTTACCTTTCCTTTTTTTATGTGCACCAATTCAACTGACTCAAATCTTGGTA
Organism: Octopus bimaculoides; assembly: GCF_046866305.1. Taxonomy (NCBI): domain Eukaryota; kingdom Metazoa; phylum Mollusca; class Cephalopoda; order Octopoda; family Octopodidae; genus Octopus; species Octopus bimaculoides. Next base: position 12,629,345 of record NC_142949.1, read on the forward strand.
CTAATTTTAACCACAAAGTATTGGTCAGTCTGTGACCATAGTAGAAGGCACCAGCCTACAGTACCATGCAATGGAAGTAAGCTCTAAAATACATGGCTCTAAAACAAACTTCTTAACCTCAATGTTATGCTCTCCTCCCCATAGGTACAGAGATGATTGTGTGATCAAGAAGTTTGCCTTGGAAGCACCTGGATAAGGGTTTTGTATAAATAATTCAGCTTCTTGACTGTGATTGTTGAAGGGGTGGTGGTGGTGGTGGATTCCTTTTGTGGTTTGTCAGGTGTCTTGTTTACCTGCATCTTCTAAAACAATTAACATCTGGGGACACTTGTTAATACTTACATTGTTCATCATCATCATTTAATGTCCATTTTCCATGCTGGATAGTAAAGCAGGAGTTGGCAGGCCAGAGAGCTGCACCAAGTTCTAACTCTGTTTTGGCATGGTTTCTATGGCTGGATTCCCTTCCTAATGCTAACCACTTTACAAAAGTGTACTGGATGCTTTTTACAAGGCATGAACACCAGTGTTTTTTACATGACACCATCACCAACAGGGTCACCAAGTACCTAGCAAGACAAAAACCCTTCAACTGGGAAGTGGGGGAGTAGTATTAAGGGATGTGTGGCTTTGTGTCAGTTGAGAGATTTAAGGTACAGAGGAGACAAGAATAGACAAGCCAGAGAGCTCTACCAATTTCAAAATCTGCTTTCGTATGGTATCTACAGCTTGGTGTCCCTCCCAACACAAGTAATTTAACAGAATGTACTGGGTGCTTTTTATGTAGCAATTAAGCTATTTATAATAAGAATATTCCAGTTGGAAAACAAAAGAAAGTGAGTTAAAAAGTAAGATAAAGGGGGTGATAGTGAGAGAGATGATGGCAGGGATGTGTTGGGGTATGTCCCCAAGGAAAATAGTTGGCAAGAAAAGAATTATGAGGGTAAAATATATAAATCTATATTAAAGTATAAAAATAATTGAAGCAAAAAAATATATTGAAAATAAACTTACCTCAGTAAAATTTCCAACCATTTCTTGTACAAGAGATTTCATGGGTGCAATATAAACAACTTTAAACTCATCCGTATTAATGGTACCATTATTGTTTACATGTTTACCAATTTCTCGCAGCATGCAGAGTAATGCCACATTGGTTTTACCGGCACCCTAGAAGGAAAAAAAGAATGTTATATAGAGATGATAGATAAATTCTTCAATTGAATTTTATATATAAAAAAAAGAACATGACTAGAGTGTTGGGTGAAATATTTTTTCTGACCTCCCAACATTTCTTAAATCAAATAAGTCCCTGTTTTGGTTCCCACTTCAGGGATTGGCTGATAAAGAACCAGGTTATGTACAAGTATCTTTACAAATTGAAGGTCCTATGGTAATGAAAGAAACTGTTAAAAGAAATGAGTCCTATAACAGACCTGCTTGGCTGAGATCATACTTCCATAAGTGGTACTTATACAAGGGCTTGAACTCATTACAACCAAGAGAACACTTGCCAATAATACGGTATTCTTGCCACTTGGAACATAGAATGTTTAACCCCTTTATTACCATATTCTTCTTGAAATATACTGTTTACCTTATAGATAATTTTGAAAATAATGACGAATATAGTAAAAAAACTTGGTCATTATTAACCTGTTATTTAGAACATTAAATTAGCAAGAAATTTTAATTGGAAATTTAAATTTAGATCACTTCAACTCTTTAGTATCTAAATTGGCTATATCTGGTCAAAATAGTCGACCTGTTTTATGTTCAAATTGACCAGATCTGGCCCCTCACACTATCCCTACAATATCATTCTAAAAATGAACGATTACTTCTTCAAAATCTCAAAGCTACAAGATAATGCATGATCAATTCCATACAGGGTTAAAACAAGAAGTGTGTACCACAGAATCAAAGACAATCTTGGGCAGGTTGGTATCAAAAGGGTTAATGGACATACAATATGTTTAGAGAAGGGTCTTCTGTGATGGTACTTACTGTTGGGGCACACAGCAAAATGTTTTCAGATGTTTCCAAAGCAGTCTTGCAAAGTCTGCTTTGTATTCGGTTCAGACTCTTGAAGCCTTCAAAAGCTGGTTGAGCATATTTTGGTAAGCGCTCAATTGGAATCAAAGTCTTCGAGGAAAATAGAAAGAAAAACATAAATGCATAAAATAACCGTTAACACTTCAAAATAGAAAATAAGAAAATAAATAAAAGTATTCATTAAACTTTGAAAGGGTTATTAAATTAATGCATTCTAATTTATAGAAAATCACTAGAGTATGCATCTTTGATCACATGATCGTGATCAACCAGACTATTGTATGTTGTTACACATCTCTGATCACAATGTGCTTTGTGTTGTTTTAGCTTTTGAATAATGCCACCTCACTGGTTAGGCAAGCAGGCCAACATTTCCCCTGATTGGGAAGCTGATCCATTGCAGGGTGACCTGTTTAGTGATAAGTGGACTGGGGTAACATGAAATGAAATGTTTTGCTCAAGAACACAAGGTACAGCTGGTTTGGGAATTGAAACCACAATCTCATGATCATGAGAGCAACACACTTAACCACTAGGCCAGACACCTTCACAAGTGTCTTTGAGAGGTAAATAAAAAAAATTGACACCTCTGAGCATATTCATTCATTCACCTTCTGTACTCCAAGGACTTCTTTCAGACTGTAGTTAGCCAGTGAATAAGGGTTAGCACTAAAGGAGCTGATGCTACCATATTCTTTCACTTGCACTAGAATAGGTCTTCAATAACTAGATGAGAATTTGGACATGTCATGTGACTATGTCATTCATTCATCTCCTGTGTTTCAATGGACATCTTCCAAACTGCAGGTAGTGCATCAACACGGCTATCACCAAAACAGCTGCTGGTACAGTATTCTCTGTCTCCAAGACAATTAACACTCAATGGTAGAATGGTCCACTTCTTGAGGAAGCGCCAACACTGATGAATGCTGTGCAGAGAAGTAATTAACAAATGCTAACGAAAAAGGTATTTTTTATAAGTTTACTGTCAAGGTACTTACATGATAAGGTACTTACTTTGGTCATAGAGTACCTGTCAGGCTTTATTTTTTTCTTGTTTAAGTCATTGTACTGTGGCCATGCTGGGTCATCACCTTGAAGGTTTTGGTTGGTGAAATCGACCCCCTAGTGCTTATTTTAAAGACTGCTACATATCTTACTGGTATCTTTTTGCAAAACTACTAAGTTACAAGGGATACAAACAATCACTTACACAGACATACATACACACACACACACACGTGTACATGGACAGGCTTCCACGCAGTTTCCATTGAGCATATCTACTCACAAGACATTTGTTAGTTTGAAACTATAATAGAAGACACTTGCAGAAGGTGCCACATAGAGGGACTGAACCTAAAACCACATGGTTTCAGAGCACACTTCATAACCACACAGTCACATCAAGTTGATTACAGTAATTGTTATAACGAACAGAAGAAAAAAGAAACACAAGAAACAGACACAACAAATGAAAAAGTTGTCTCATCATGTACCTCGTTCTGGTCAAATGATTTGGGTTTCAAGGCAGGAACATGGACTTCTTCATATCCTGTTGAGATAAAAAAGAGATTGTTAGCTTTGCAGAAAGGGTTCCATAACACTGTGTTACATAATCTTTGTCTTTGGGTAGCAACTGTTATTTCCTATTTGCTCTGACTCCTTTCCTTCAAACTTGGCTTTTATTAAATTTATTCAAACCTTAAAAGAATCCCTCTCAACACATGGCTATGATGCTCCCCCATTATTCCTGCTCATGATCAGAGAGGCATATATCGTCAGCCACCAAGGGACACGCTCAACTGGTTAAGGTCAAGCAACTGATGAGCAAATTTGCAGCATTGAGCAGAATATTTGCTATAATGATATTTCTGCTTCAGCAACTCACTGCTGAATCTGACTGAAATGTAATGGAAAATTGGTCAGTTTCGAAACATTGATGTCCTGGTCACAAAAGCTAAGTTTGAAGGGAATAGTAGCCATTACCTTTGATTTCTAGATAAAAGCAAATAGGAAATAACATTTACTGACCAAAGAAAAAAAAACAAGATAAAATAAAAATTTTGTTACAGTGTATTGTAACGTAGTTACTCGTCAGCAATTATTGTTGTATCACCACTAGTTATGATGACACTTGTTTACACTATAACCGTAAAAAGTACCATCCAAACATGGTTGATGCCAGCCCCCTTGCCCCGACTGGCTTCTGTGCTGGTGGCACATAAAAAGCACCATCCAAATGTTGCTGATGCTAGTGCTGCCTTGACTGGCTCCTATGCCGGTGGCACGTAAAAGCACCATCCAAACAGAGTTGATGCCAGCCCCCTCTGGCTCCTGTGCCGGTGGCACGTAAAAAGCACCCATTACACTCTCAGAGTGGTTGGCATTAGGAAGGGCATCCAGCTGTAGAAACACTGCCAGATCAGACTGGAGTCTGATGCAGCCTCCTAGCTTCTCAGACCCCAGTTGAACTGTCCAACCCATACCAGCATGGAAAACAGATGTTAAACAATGATGATGATGATGATGATGAAGCAGGGTAACAATGTAACAATCCAACAAACTACCAAAACGACACCTCATGACCTACTGCGATTAATGCCTACTCTGTCTGTCATTATAGTCGTTCGGTCAAGTCTATTCTTGCAGGAGGTGTTGTGACTCTTGACCACAACACAGTGTAATTGTGGTTCTGATCATTCTGTATATCAAACATAGATTACACATACACACACATACATTGATATAAAAGCCATATTGATACACACACACACATCATTGTATTTTGGAACCAGCCCTTTATTTAAGCAACACTGCCAACTGGCCATGACCAGATTCTATTTCAGAGTGGATACTCTCACAATATATATAAAACACACACACCACTACTTACCTAAATACATATAGACTCTAGTGGTGACCTACCCATGGGCAGGCCCTGTGCATGTGACCCTTCTCCAGCACTCTCTATATGACCTGAGGTGGTGTGGGGCCGTGCACCCTCCCCTGCCATTGTTAAGTAAATTTCTCAGACTTTGGCTACAATGATTAAACCTGGGATGAATACTGGAGTGGTTTCTTGTTGCCTTTTCCAGGCAGCTGGGATTTGAACTCAGAATGTAGAGAACCAGGAGATATACTGTAAAATATCTCTGCCATCGGACCAGCAATTCTGTCACCCTCTTGTCTGCAGGGTGCCGTGAAATGAAGTGTTTTGCTCAAGAACACAACATGCTGCCCCAGTTCAGGACCTGAACCCTTGATTTAGCGATTGAGAATGCAACACCCCAACCACCAGGCCAGGTACCTTCATATACATAGCAACAAACATTTAGTCCATTCACCAACAACCTACCAGAGACAGCCATTGGTCCTATGTTACCAAACTACCTGAGACTGCCCCTAAGTGTATGTTACCAACTTGTCCATAATCACCTGTTTGTATTTAAACACAAATATTGATGTACATCTCCACTCCTGCGCTGCCCACCACCAACTGTATCATTGCTATCCTGTCAGCCTCCTATACGCCCGTGTTCATTACTTACTGTATTCCCCTTCTCCTCCTCTTACCCCCCTCCCTTATCCTCCGTACCATACCACTTAGACTCACCTCCTTATACCTTGATTTTAGGCCCTGGCACATTAAACACCATTTTGTCTCCAACAACTGGGGTATCCATGTGTCTCCTCTATTGCAAGGCATCTGTTTCTGCCCTGTATCACAGCTTGACCTCTTATCACCGGGGGCACAAGGCCACCTCTTTCCATACCACTTCCCCTTTCAGAAGAAACACGACCCAGTCTTCCTAAAGACTCAAAACCTGTTACTGGTTTCCTTTTGTTTTATATTCTAATTCAAGGGTCCAAATAGGAACTGCAGAGAATAAATCACAACAAAGAATGGTAAACAAAGGAAAAAAAGAAGATAAAAACTCAAATTCCAATATTCTGTAAATATGGTAAAAGGTATCAGGGGACTACTTAAGATTACCAATGAGTGCTTTGAGGACTCTCTGGCACTTGAATGTCTGTATGTGGGTTCAATTCTGACAGGAGTGCAGAGAAGGAAAAAAAAAAACAGACAAGGTCACATAAAACTTGTGCGTACCATGTGACTGGCAGCTTTTAATTAGCATTTGTTATACATTGATTAGGAGTTCAATACAGGACAACTCTTAGGTTCCCAGCATTTGTGTTTGTATTTTAACAAACAAGACTAACAGAACACTAGTATGGGGGGAGGGAGGGAGTTATGGCCCACCGTTTAAAAGAAAACCTTTCCTGGACATTGTACAAAGAACATTTATGTTCTGTCATAAGCCAAAATATATAAAAAAACAAAAAAAAAATCATCAAGGGACAAAAGGTATGAAGGCAATAAAAATATGAGAAATTACCTTTGCGCTGCTTCCGGAAAGAACCATCAGGCAGTTGGCATCTCTTATTGGCCATCAAATGACTTCCTTGGGAGAAGACTAAGTCATCTAGGTCCAACAACTGCACTTGGCTCATAACCTGACAAAAAACCAACAATGTTAATAATGATGATGATGATGTTGATAATTTTGCCACAAGGACAGCAGTTTTGGGAGGAGGAGATGTGTTGATTACATTGACCCCCGCCCAGTGTTCAACTGGTACTTACTTTATCGAACCGGAAAAGATGAAAGGCAAAGCTGACCTCAGCAGATTTTGAACTGAGAACACAAAGACATGAAATATCGCTAAGCATTTTGCTCAGCATGCTAACAATTCTGCCAGCTTTCTGCCTTAAATAATAATACAAGATCATGTCGTATAGCCAGCTGGAGATGATGTCTCTTGGGGCTAAATTACAGCAACATTCGTCCTAAACCAGGACTGCCATGTTATGTTGATAAAAAGTACTGTTGCTGAATATCTCACGTTGTGAGATTTAAAAATTGTAATTTTCTAGTTCACATAAATTTTGATCCTCCTCCGTTTGTGCTATTTGCACAGATTCCTGCAACTCTCTGTTGCCAACCAATTCTATTATTCATATTTCAATTGGGAGTTTGAGTCACAGTGACTCATTAACTGATTACACAACCAGGGACGCTATGGATGCGTTGCAGTTACTCTCTTGACAGAGATTGGTGATCCTGACCATTGATCTTTTAGGATTCTTCGGTTCAGCATCAATGTTAAGAAGCACTGTTAGCTCAGTTGAGCTCCTCCACTGCCTCTTCACAATCTGCCATGCTGCAGTCTCATGACTTCACCATATCCCAGGCAAGGTGGCCTGTAAGTTTGCAGGGCATGGTTGTCACTCCAGGAGGTATGTTCAAGAATACTTGCATCCCCAATATTATATTTTGATAGATAAAATTACTTGGCATCGCACCTGTGCCGGTGACATGTAAAACACAGCCATGTTGGTCTCACATAAAAGGCATCCAGTACACTCTGTGGAGTGGTTGGTGTTAGGAAGGGCATCCAGCTATAGAAACCAAGCCAAATTCAGACTGGAACCTGGTGCAGCTCTCTATCTTACCAGTTCCAGTTAAACTGCCCAGCATAGAAAACGGATATTAAACAATGATGATGATGATTCAGTAATGGCACAGATTCTCTTTTACACAATATGACATTTACATATTGAAGGAACTGTTTTTTAAGCCTAAGTTTTCTTTCCTACAGCTGATCACTCAAATATAAAGTCAGAAGTGGAACCTGTTTGTCAGCCAAGTAGATTGAAGAAATAATAATTCATTCAGAAATATTGCCCCAGACAAGGAAAATGCAACAGCAGAATTAATATATGGTATATTTAGAAATTCTATTACACTGTATTTTAAAGGAGGGATGGTGGTGGTGGTAGAAGGACCTGACAAAATTCCTGGAGCTTACCTGGTCTACACCATTTGCAAGCATGGGCTCCATGTTTGCAGCCATTCGAGACTGGCGTGCTTGATGTCTGCGAGCCCTTTGCTCACTGACAATGTCCTCTTTCTCGGTGGCTTGCAATGCCATCAAGATATTTGACAGGTCTGCGTCATTTTCCATTTTCTCTTCAACTTCTTTCCTCTCTGCAGCACTCTGGGCTTGAGCAAGCAACGTGCAATACAATACTGTACGAAAAGAAAAAGAAAAAAAAAGTGACAAATTTCTTAGATTTATCACATTTGCAGGTCACAAGTATATATATAAAAAAAACAAAAAGTGAATGTGATTTAAATTACCCCATGGCATGTCTGGTATTTATTTAATCCACTCTGAAGAGAATGAAGCATTAAACTGATTGGTGCTATTTAAACCACAGCTGATGTTCAAGTGATGAAGGAACTGGGTCTAAAGGTTAGTGTGGCATTAGGAGCAGGCATGGTGAACATAAGGGGAGTGGGAGGAGGAGAGATGAGTGGGTCATGAATGCATGAGTGGTGGTGGTGGTGGTGGTGGTGGTGGTGGCATGAGACCAGCCAGATTTGAAGAATAGAGGCCATTACAGTATCAATAGAAAAGACAGAGAGAGGACGCTTGTGGGCCAGAGGCTGGAGTATGTCTGATTTTATGCCAAGCAACCAAGTGACCTTCCTCAACATTTGGTCCAGGATGTGAATGTGTGTGTGTGTGTGGTCATAAGAAATATGTCATACCAAACCCCACTAACAAGAACATCCTTAACAACAGCAATGACAACATTACGAAATTCATGCTTACCCATTTGTCTGTGTTGTCTCAGAATTTTGATAAACTCAAACTGACTGACTCCCAGCAGCATCACTAATTGGTTCTCAGCTTCTCGATCGTCAACAGCATTCTGAAAGTGAAACCACAAAGACACCATGAGGAGAACAGAAAGGAAGGGCATCCAGCTGTAGAAACTCTGCCAAATTAGACTGGAGCCTGGTGTTGCCATCCGGTTTCACCAGTCCTCAGTCAAATCGTCCAACCCATGCTAGCATGGAAAGCGGACGTTAAACGATGATGATGATGATGATATATATGAATAAAAGGAAAATACAATGCTTGGCAGATGCACAATGTAAGAGCACATCTTTGATGGAGGTCCAAAGAAGTACCACCCAAATATTTAAAACTGCAATCATCTAGCTTTTTTGCAAGGGACTTTTACATGAACTGGTGTTAAAAATAGAGTTGGTACAGAAACAATTGTAACTCGTCATTAAAGATTTGATAAACTCTGTCTTCTTATTTGGATTATACACACACACGTGTGTGTGTGTGAGAGTGTGTACACATGTTTATATTGTCATTGCTTGAGCAAATCTGAATTATGACATTGCGATTGGTCACTCAGTACTTTCAAAGGCCTGTGGAATAGAGAGATCTGTTCCCTGAAGAACTGGTAAGGGTTAGTGATAGGAAGAGCATCTGGCTGTAAAACCCTGTCTCAAATAACTCTCCATCCACATCCAGGCGAGTCTGGATGAAGAACGAATGAGCTGCATCACACACGTACCTTGAGGATTTCTAAGATTTCTTTCGACCTGGTTTGTGCCACTGTTGGATCATCAGGATAATACTTATTGAGCTTCCTCTGCAGCCAGAAAGCATCAATGTCTCGAGGATGAAGTCCCCCTTCTAGTTTCTTCTTGTTTTCTTCTCTTTCTGCCAACTGCACAAAACAAGAAACAAAAATAAAGTCAAATACTTGTACAATTCTTATTTTTTGGTAGATGCTTAACATCATTACTGGATGTTATAAACCCAAACTGGAATATTTAAGCTTAAAAGGTTTTAATCAACTAAAAATAAAGTCATCTACAATACAAACAAAGATTGTTAAATTGTAAGCAAAACCAAACTTCAACACAATAACAGTTTTATGCAGCGAATTGCCACAGTCTCGACAAACTAAAAACCAACACTGAACACATTGTGCTGCAAACAGAACAGAACTCTGTGCAGTTGCACTTCAGGCAAATAACAGCAATCAAGACAATCAAAGCCATGTGATCAAAACTAAAATCCCAACACTGGAATAATCATGAAATTTAATTTTGCAGTTGAAGAGTTAAAGTATTCGAAATAGCAGCAGTGTCAGTGTGCACATAGAATAAAAAATCGTTAAACAATTGAGAGGGGAAAAGAACTTAGGTACATTTGCTCTGAGAGTTGCATCCATCTCAGCTTCTTCTCCTTCATCTTCTTCTTCCTCTTCTTCACGGACTTCACCAAAAACATCAGCATCATCCTATGAAAAATACAAAAGAATCATATAAATACAAAAAAAAAACAAACCCTTTAGTTAATGGAGACACAAGAGTGGCTGTGTGGTAAGTAGCCTGCAAACCAACCACATGGTTCCGGGTTCAGTCCTACTGCACGGCACCTTGGGTGAGTATCTTCTACTATAGATTCGGGCCAACCAAAGCCTTGTGAGTGGATTTGGCAGATGGAAACTGAAAGAAGCCCGTCATATATATATATATCTCTGTGTGTGTGTTTGTCTCCCCACTATCCCATGACAACCGATGCTGGTGTGTTTACGTCCCCATAACTTAGCGGTTCGGCAAAAGAGACCGACAGAATAAGTACCAGGGTTCAAAGAATAAGTCCTGGGGGTCGATTTGCTCAACTGAATGGCGGTGCTCCAGCGTGGCCGCAGTCAAATGACTGAAACAAGTAAAAGAATATGACTACTACAGGTGCATCAACAATTTTCTGACCCAAGTAGAATTATCTGTTTTACCAGATTAACAGACAGCACAATAATAACTGAGGGTAAATTCTTACGAGACAACTGCCATGTTATTCATAACTTTTTCATTACTAAACCTCCAAGATACATTAGATACCTGTTATAAAGGTGGAAACATTCTTCCAACTCTTCAGCTATACTAACTGTTATGTATAAAGCACTCAGCACACACTGCAAAGAGACTGGCTTTAGGAAGGGCATCCAACCATAGAAACCAAGCCAAATCAGACTGGAACCTGGAGCAGCTCCCCTGCTTGCCAGCTCTGGTCAAGCAGTCCAACTCCTACCAGCACAGAAAACAGACATTAAATGATGATGATATATTCTGTTCTACTCTAGGCACAAGGCCTGAAATTTTGGGGGAGGAGGATCAGTCGATTAGATCGATTCCCAGTACGTAACTGGTACTTAATTTATCGACTCCAAAAGGATGAAAGGCAAAGTCGAACTCAGAATGTAAAGACAGATGAAATACCACTAAGCATTTCACCCGGCATGCTAATGTTTCTTATTTCTTTATTGCCCACAAGGGGCTAAACAAGGACAGACAAAGGGATTGAGTCGATTACATCGACCCCAGTGCATAACTGGTACTTAATTTATTGACCCCGAAAGGATGAAAGGCAAAGTTGGCCTCAGCAGAATTTGAACTCAGAACGTAAACACAGACAAAATACCGCTAAGCATTTCGCCCGCTGTGCTAACGTTTCTGATGATATATTAAAACATAATAATATGAAGGTGCAAATATTTAAAACAAAATGTGAAGCTAAGAGTTAACCCCCAAACCACTGGACCCTCTACTGAAACTTATTTGCGAAGGGCATATATTGGTCTTTTCTTCTTTCATGTTGGGACACTGTATTCAGGTAAGTTGTCTACTAACTTGATCTTCACAAAGAGAGAGGATCCTCAGCAGGTTTTGTACATGGTGTTAGATTTGATTTTAAATATTCGCATCATCATCATCCTCGTCATTTAGCGTCTGTTTTCCATGCTGGCATGGGTTAGATGGTTTGACTGGAACTGGTAAGCCAGAGAGCTGTATCAGACTCCCGTTTGTTTTGGCTTGGCTTCCATGGCTGGATGCTCTTCTTCCTAATGCCAACCAATCCATATTGTGTAGTGGGTGCGTTTTACACGTCACTAGCAGAGGTGCCTTTTATGCATCACCAGAACATTTGTGCCTTTTATGTGTAATTGACATGTGTGCTTGTCATGTGCCACTAGCACTGGTCGCCACTGTGATTTCACTTAGCTTGACATGTCTTCTCAAGCACAGCAAGTCACCAGAGTGTTTCTGCCTTCATGATATGTTACTAAAGAATAAACCAAAGCGTGTTATGAAGGCTTGGGAGAGAAAAGCTTATCAAAAATGGTCACAGAAAATTTCAGTGTCCTTATGCAAATAAGTCAGGATTAAAAGAGGTAGAACATCATCAACTGCTGCAAAATCAGTCATGTCCCTGTATAGATTTCAAATCACTAGATACATGACCAATATTTTGTGTATGAGGAATGTAGTCTTGAGATGAGCCTTCACCATTTCCACCCAAGTCTTCCTTGGTCTTTCTTTTCCATTGGATCATCATCATCACCATTGTTTAACGTCTTCCTTCCATGCTGGCATGGATTGGACAATTTGACAGGAGATGGCCAGGCGGAAGATTGCACCAAACTTCTATGTCTGTTTTGGAATGGCTTTTATGGCTGGATGCCCTTCCTAACGCCAACCAACCATGTAAATTTCCTGGCTCTTCCTCACTCACCTATCATCATCCATATACATGTCTAGAACAGTCTACAGATCTCTCTTGCACACTACAACTGACAGCTCTTAACATTTTAGAATTCAAATTACTCCGTCAAATGTAACGATCATTTATTTACATTACTTTGAATTACTCATGCAGCTTTTAGATTTCGGTGATGTCACTGCTTATATTTAGACCAACTTGGTTTGGTAGGTGTGAGAGGCCAGATCTAGAGGGTTTGAACATAAAACAAAGAGTATTTGAGTCAGATATGGCTGGTTTAAGTCCAGTTTTTATTTTCTCAGCTCATCTCTGCCTTGACATTCATGTATATTAGCATTACACATTCAACAGATGGTGCTCTTCTTGTTTCTTTCCAAACTCCACCCATCCTTTGCATTTAGTGTTCATATCTCACTGTCATGCAGCATCATACTTCATACACATGCCTCTTACAATCCACCTTTTGCAAGGAGAGAAAGAATTCTCTTGTTGACAGCAGATGTGATAACTCCCTCAATTTCTTCCCATCCTGTTTTAACTCGGGCTACGATACTTTTAATACACTCTTCCCTAATGTGGATTATGTCAACTACTTCTGTAAAGCCCTCTGAGCATTGGTTGGTGACAGGAAAAGCATCCAGCTTCTAAAGACATTGTCAAATTAAGTAAAACTCCAATTCTTCAATTCTATTGTAGATGAAACAGTAAAGTATGGAAGGAGCACACACTTGAAATACATGTGAAGCAAGCATATAACAGAAATATAGCAGACATAAAACATAATTTCACAGCACTGCCATACTTCCATAATCTCAGACCACAATGACATATTTTTACCTCATCTTCAGACTCCTCAAACTGAACATTAACTCCGTATGTCTCATCAATATTCTCATCTGGAAAAAAAAAAGTAGAACAGGTGAGAAACAAAACAGAGAGAGAGAGAGAGAGAGAGAGAGAGAGAGAGCCATTTGCTCCCTTCCAGTCAATAAGATAAACTTCTCAAAGTTTAATATATAAGTTAGACAAGCCACTAAAAACCACACAAAGATGTGGCAAACACTACACAATACACACTTTCAAAGTCATGGTTTTAATTCCTTCCTTTCAAGAATTGTTTAATTATTAATCAACACAATTTACAAACACTTCATTACAGTCAGTTTTTCATATTTAGATGAGAAAAACAGGAAAAAAGCCATTGTTAGAAATAAACTCAATTGTCTGCAGGACTTCATCCATTCCCTTCCATAGTCTAAGAGCTCTGCTTGGTATAAAGTAAATTCTCAAACTAATTAGACCATCTGAATAGAAGTTATTAATTACCTGTCTGCATTTTCTCTTCTGAACCCCAGTCAGAGATCTTTTTGCCGAGATTCACAAGCAATGCAAATCTCTCGTCTGCAAGGGAACCAATCAAACTCTCGACTTCTCTTTTGCGTTCTTTGTCTTTCATTCGGTCATTTTTCAACACGGAAAGGACTTCATCAGCAGCACCACACAAAACATCACGTGGCTGAAAAAAAAAAAAACCCCAAAAAAACATTATAATAATCATAACTTTAAAAATCTCCTTGACAATAATCATCCTCTCCCTTCTCCTCCAACTTCTCTTCATTGCTCCCAACATCACCAGTTCGATGTCATAGTCTTCATCTATCTACCTGGTTGGACGACTTGCCCAGACCAAAGCAACTCTTTCATAAAAGTCTTCATATCCCCAATCTGATATCCAATGACTTCCACAAGTTGATCATTATATTCTCTTCTTAGTCTGCTGATACAAAATCCTCTCAATTTTACTAAACATGGAATTGTTTAGAAAATTACTATTTTTTAATCTCATGAGAGATAGTTAGCAACAGTACTTTGTAGTAAAGATTGCTTGCAAACATAACATGGCAGTCCTGGTTTAGGACGAATGTTGCTGTAATTTAGCCCCAGGAGACATCGTTTCCAGCTGGCTATATGACATGATCTGTGTCCCTTGTTCAAAAATATAAGGACATAGATCGTGTTGTATAGCCAACTGGAGACGATGTCTCCTGGGGCTAAATTACAGCAACATTCGTCCTAAACCTGGACTGCCATGTTATGTTGGCAAACAATCTGTATGGAATTGTTTCACCCACTGGCCCTGCTATGACAAAACATTACTGAGTGATATATATTAGAAATTTTCAAAATAATGTTCTAATATTAAAATTTAGGCCTGAAGAGATCATGTTTCGGCCAATTGCTCATGTTGATCTCACTCCTTGGAGGTTTGAAACAGGTTCTGGACTACCAGTGGGACTCAATCTTCTGCTATCATATAATTGTGATTACTAGCAAGCACTTAACCTCAAAACAACATATATACAACTTACCTGATCTCCAAGAGCAGCTTGTATGAAGCTCAGCAGAACTTCATAGGTCTGGCGAGTCTCCTGGGTCTTTGGCCGATAGACGATTCCAACCATATCATTGATGCCTTCTGACAACAATGTTGTTCCTTTCATCTTCATCACTTCTCTTTTTGCTTCATCACGTTTCTTACGTCTGCACATTGCAAAATAAAGGTGAGCGTTAGTTTAAAGAAAGAACCCATGGCTTCCTACACGATCCAGAAAAGTTATTAGTGTTGAACCAAATACAGAGGACCAGAATTAGTAGACACAAAAAACAAAACAAAAGAGGGCCCAAAGTAGAAAGCTTCTTTAGAGAAACAACTGCCCTGCAAGAATATCTTCCAAGGGCAGTGATTCATGGGTCAAGACCATTAACTAAAAAAACTGCCAAAATTGCTCTACTTCACATTAGAAGCAAGATGCAGTGTGCAAGAAAGAAGACTGTGTTGGTTTGGTTGTGTGATGCAAATGGGTGCCAATATCTTCATAAAGAAGTGCTGAACTCTCAAAGTGGATAGAGCAAGTGGAAGAGGGAGGCCAAGGAAGATATGGAATGAAGTGCTGAAGGGTTACCTTGGACACTGAACCTTTCAGATGAGATGACAAAAGACCAAGATACCTGATGCCTTGCTGTGCTCTCAAGAAGACCCAACCTCCACAGCAGAAGTGTGAAGACCATTCCTCCAGGTTAAGAGAATTGGCCTGCAAGAATCTTGTGCTGGTACATTGTGCTTGTGCAATGCCTCATTAAAAGTACCCAGAGCCTACTGTAAAGTGGTTGGCATTAAGAAGGGCATCCAGCTGTAGAAACCAAATCAGACAGGAACTTGGTGCAGCTCTGGTTAAACTGTCAAACCCATGCCAACATGAAAAATGTATGTTAAATGATAATTATGATGATCTGTGATGCAGACACCATCAGGGCAATATTTAAAAGCAGGCCTACCACCAGGTACACTTTTCACAGAGTTGGTTATCAGAGTGACATCTTATAGCTTCAACAGAGCCTAATAAAGCTGAAACAGATGTAAGCTAATGAAAGCAATTACATAACTTTTGTTCTTTTGTCAAATTTTTGTGTGTGGCAAATGCTCAGGAGAAATAAACACTGAAAATGTGCGGAAAACAGCTTCTGTCACATTCCAGGGAGAAAAACTAAAAGTAGTTGATAGCTTCGATTACCTAGGGGACCAAGTCAGTCGCAGGGGTGGATGCTCTGAAAGTGTAGCTGCTAAAATAAGAATAGCCTGGGCAAAGTTCAGAGAGCTCCTACCTCTGCTGGTGACAAAGGGCCTCTCACTCAGAGTAAAAGGTAGACTGTATAACGCATGTGTGTCAACAGCCATGCTACATGGCAGTGAAACATGGGCCATGACTGCTGAGGACATGCGTAAGCTTGCAAGGAATGAAGCCAGTATGCTCCGCTGGATGTGTAATGTCAGTGTGCATACACAACAGTGCAAGTGCCTGAGAGAAAAGTTGGACCTAAGAAGCATCAGATGTGGTGTACAAGAGTGATGACTGCACTGGTGTGGTCATGTGACGAGAATGGATGAGGATAGCTGTGCGAAAAAGTGCCACACCCTAGCAGTTGAGGGAACCTGTGGAAGAGGTAGACCCAGGAAGACCTGGGATGAGGTGGTGAAGCACGACCTTTGAACACTGGGCCTAACCGAGGCAGTGACAAGTGACTCAGACCTTTGGAGATATGCTGTGCTTGAGAAGACCCGGCAAGCCAAGTGAGACCATAATCATGGCCTATGCCAGTGCAGCGTAACCAGCCCATTTAAGAGTACCCTTCAATCATCGGGCAAGAAACTGCGTTTGCGAAGACCTGTTGAAGCAAGTGAAATTGTTCTCATGGCTGATAACAGTACTGCCTGATTGGCACCTGTGCCACCTAACCGGCTCCTGTGCCAGTGGCACGTAAAAAGCACTATTCGAGCATGATCGTTGCCAGTGCCACCTGACTAGCTCCTGTGCTGGTGGCACGTAAATAGCACCATTTGAGCATGGTCGATGCCAGTACTGCCTGACTTGTCCTCGAGCTGGTGGCACATAAAAAGCACCCACTACACTCTCGGAGTGGTTGGTGTTAAGAAGGGCATCCAGCTGTAGAAACTCTGCCAGATCAGATTGGAGCTTGCCAGCCCTCAGTCAAACCGTCCAACCCATGCCAGCATGGAAAGCGGATGTTAAACGACAATGATGATGATTATATATATATATATAAATGAAATAGCATAACAGGTTTGTTTAGAACTCCAACTACGTCTAATTTTCCATCAAGTACTAAACATAATTTGTCAACCAATCTTAATTTGCTATTAAAACACTTTTGAATAGATTACAAGAGAATAAAACTGGAGATTAAGTCACAAAATTTTTTTTATGATATTATAATGAAAATCTAATTTAGTAATCAAATCTAGTTTTATTTGATCTTGGATACACACACACACGTAAAAAGCATCCAGTACACTCTGTAAAGTGGTTGGTGCTAGGAAGGACATCCAACTGTAGAAACAATATCAAAACAGACTATGAAATGCTGTGCGGCCCCTGGCCTTGCTGGTTCCTCTCAAGTCATCCAACCCATGCCAGCATGGAAAATAGATGCTAAATGTTGATGATGATGTTGATGGCTAGCCACTGTATTTGGTTAAAAAAAGACAATGAGCGATGGCTAGAAGAATATTGAGATTTATTTGATAACCAGTTGATCTAGCAAGCAGGACCTCATATCAATGAGAAGGGCCAGTGCACAATGATGCCACTGAGAGGTAGGCCCTGAAACCGTGTGCATTCTCTCCTGATGACCCCATACACTTGCTGACTTCTGGTATGCGAAGCTTTTGACTGGTAGCAAAACATATGTGGGTGTGTGAGGAAACAAGTTGAAAATGCACCGAAAGTGTAATTATATTAATATACTCAACCGGTTTCATATTTGTATGATTTGAAGGATGTGCTGTAAATTGCATTGTTTATACATGCATGCACCAAAAATAGACATTCTTACAGAAGCATATAATATAAAATACACACAACTACATCCTGAAACATGTAATACTTACTTGACTTTGCGTTCTTCCATTTGAGGTGGTTTTGTTCTTTTCGATTTGTCCCCCATCCGGCTGCCTTCCAGTTTACCAACCAATGATATGACTTCACCAGTGGCTTCATCACGAGCTCTTCGATCAATAAGAGATCGATCAGCTTGAAGTACAAGGTTGGAATTCTGAAAGTTGAATCAGAAAAACAAAAAACATTTAAGTGGGAAAATGGATTAAGCAAAAGACTGAACAGGTGCTATTCTTACCAAACTAAGGTCTGGCACTGGTTGTAAAGATAGTAAATCAGGTGTTCTTTGATTTTAAAGAGTATTTATTACAAAGAAAAGTGGAGTTCTGGTTTAAGCACCCCATTTAACCCCTCCTAACATTTTTATTTTTTGGAAATTTCAGAAAATTTTTGAGAATTTGTGTTCTACACATGGGAATTCATATGATTACAAAGAAAAAAATTTTCAAACCCAAGTGTTTACAAGTGGCAGATGCATAGGTACATTAAACACCAGAATAGTACAAAAAAATAGGGCACCTGTACCCAGCGTCTCCTTCCTGGCACTTGTAAAGACATTCAAGCGAGATCGTTGCCAGTGCCACTGGACTGGCTCCTGTGCAGGTGGCATGTAAAATACACCCTTTTGAGCGTGGCCGTTGCCAGTACCGCCTGATTGGCCTTCATGCCGGTGGCACATAAAAGCACTCACTACACTCTCGGAGTGGTTGGTGTTAGGAAGGGCATCCAGTTGTAGAAACTCTGCCAGATCAGAGTGGAGCCTGGTGTAGCCATCTGGTTCACCAGTCCTCAGTCAAATCGTCCAACCCATGCTAGCATGGAAAGCAGACGTTAAACGATGATGATGATGAATATGTAGTCACTCGTCCTGCTTGAAAGAGCTGTCAAATGCCCCTCAGATAATATGCTACCTTATTTAAAAAAATGTAAGAACACTTGGGATAAGAGGTACAATGGGTGGGAGACAGCATTATTAAAAATTGGGGAAAATGGTAAAAATTTGATGTGGCTTTTTTGAATTATAGAAACAAATGAGGGCGAAAGTAAAGAATTCGCACACCCGGTGTTTAAGGTTAGGGTTTTTGTTACGCTGAAAACGGGTGGTGTACGTATTCTTTACTTCCGCCACAAATGAGTAGATACTTCAAAAGGTCACTGGCATAAAGCTCCTCTAAACCAGTTCTTATTGGTGAATCTCTACCAGAACTAGAGAAGAAATTCCAGGTATGGAAGCACAGACTGGAATCAAAGGGCCTTAGAATAAATTTAGCAAAGACGAGAGTCTTGATAGGTAGGAAAACAGACAAATCACAGATTCCCTTCAGGGAGACGGCCCTGCTCAATATGTAGAAAAGGTGTCAGGAGAAACTCCCTACAGTGTACTCAGTGCAAGTCATGGACATGCAAGAGGTGCAGCAGTATTACTGGACGACTAACAGAGAAAGTAGTCCTTACAAGTAGCAGATGTGCAGGTACATTAAACACCAGGAATGTACAAAAAACAGACTCCCTCAAATGTCAGGGGACGGGATCCTTAGAAGTAGTAGACAGTTTCTGTTACTTAGATGGGTAAGTTAGAAGCGATGGAGGTTGTTCTGAAAGCATAGTTGTTTTAATTAAGAATAGACTGGGCAAAGCTCAGAGAGCTCTTGCCTCTGATGGTAATGAAGGGCCTCTCCCAAAGAGTGAAAGGCAGATTTTATGATGTCTGTGTATGAACCGCTATACTACATGGCAGTGAGACACGGGCTGTGACTGAGGATATGTGAAGGCTTGAAAGAAATGACGCCAGTATACTCAGCTAGATGGGTAATGTCAGTGCACAAATACAATGGAGAAGTAATTTGTGAGAAAAACTGGGTATATGAGGCATCAGATGTGTGCAAAAGAGAAGACTGCCCTGGTATGGTCATGTAAGGCACATGAACGAAGACAGCTGCATGAAGAGGTACCAATCCCTAAACGTAGAGGAAAGGGTAGATCCAGGAAGACATGGGGTGAAAAAGGATCTTCAGGTGTTGGGACTCACAGAGGGGATGACAGTGGAATGAGACTCCTCAAAGTTTGCCGTGCTTGAGAAGACACATCAAGCTAATTAAAATCATGGTTGTCCTTGCATACAGGCATGTCTCCTGCATTCCTCTACAGGTGAGCATTCCTAATGTTGTGGGCTCGTATCATGTAAAAAGTACCTGTATTGGTGCCATGTAAACACACCCATGCTGTGTAAAAGCACCCAGCACACTCTGTAAAGTGGTTGGCATTAGGAAGGGCATCCAGCTGTAGAAGCCAAGGAGACTGGGTAGCTCTTTGGCAGGCCAGCTTCTGTCAAACCGTTCAACCCATGCCAGCATAGGAAACGGACGTTAAATGATCATAATGATATATATATATATATATATATATATATATTTGGCAAAAGTTACAAAGTGACCCAAGGGCCGAAAGTTTTGTGCACTGGCATTTATCAAACTGGTTTCAAATAAGGAGGATTACATTTATATAGGCCGACTGAATGATACGTGTGCACACACTATTATATATATATATAGTGGATCGAATCCACTTCATGCATGCAAGATCCCACCAATTGTAACAATTGGGTTTTGTTTGTGGCGATGAGGGCTGCCTGCTTGTGACCATGACTCTAGATGTCCGTTCATTAAACTAGTTGAGTCGTCACCGACTGGTGACTAAACTAAATTTTTCTTGAGATTTCCTTGCTTTTATAACAATCCAGAAGGATAGATATATTATTGAGAACAATGGATTGAGTTGGTGGTCCTGTTATCTCTATTCTAGATTTTCGTGGAGTAGAAGAGGTTAGAAAGTGTCAAGTGGTGAAGACATTGTTTCGGCCTAGATAAAGGCATCTGGAAAATATTAAACTGCTGTCAGAGAAAAACTATTGTTCCACCGTGGGAAAAGTTCTGTTGCAGTGTTGATTTAAATTTAGCTATAGTGGATCGAATCCACTTCATGCATATATATATATATATATATATATATATATATATATATATATATATAAGTCCTCATTAGACATTACTTTTATAAATATTTGGAATCACGAAATATTTGGCGGAACTCGGTACGTGTGTGTAGGGGTGAATTAAAAAAAAAAAACGAACAGTGAAAATTGTGTGTGCGTGTGTAAAATCGTTATCTCGTAGTTTTAAAACAGATAGTTAAAAAAAAAAAAAAATTCCCCAAATTTATATATTTTAAAAATATGTTTTCGTAGCTTCTCTCTCGCAATAACCAAACAACTGAATTTACCGATTTCGAAGTATTTACTCATTTGTGGCCGAAGTAAAGAATACGTACACCACCCGTTTTCAGCGTAACAAAAACCCTAACCTTAAACACCGGGTGTGCGAATTCTTTACTTTCGCCCTCATTTGTTTCTGTAATTAAAAAAAAAAAGCCAAGTCAAATTTTTACCAGTTTCCCCAATATATAATAACACCGTTTTCCACCCGTTGTATTCCTTATCCAAAGTATTCTTACATTTAAAAAAAATAAGGTAGCGTGTTATTTGAGGGGCTTTTGACAGCTCTTTCGAGCAGGACCAGTGAATACATAGGCGCACTCTCTGAACAATGACCTACATCCCCCCCCCTCCACACCACAGAAGATTCTGACATTTGGCGCAAATTAAATGTTAAGAATATTAGCCCCATCGTTTATAAAAATTGTGCCGATTTTTCAACACAAAGAAGACAATTATACATTAATGAATTTGTGTTGAAGGCAGTAATACTTTTCTTATAATTGTTAAAATCACAAATTTCCGTTCAAAATATCTTCACAAATTAATGGGAAGCTACTTTCGCTTTTCCCCTAAAAATTCCATTTCCACACTAATCTTACACATAAAGAAATTACATAAAACTTCTGGAATAACAAAGAATAAACATCAAGGTTCTTATTGTATTAGCCTGTCTCTCATTTAAACAAATTAAGAGAAATATATTAGTAATTGCTAATTGAACTGGATCACAAGTTTACATCAGTGACGTATTTATCCTTTCAACATTCAGTTTAAAGAAAAGAAAAAAACAACCCATTTGATCTTTAATTTATCTATTACTTGTTTTAGTCGTTAGACTGCGACCATGCTGGGGCATCGCTATGAAGGGTTTTAGTCGAACAAATTGACCTCCCCACCCTAGTACCTTATGTTTTTTCACGCCTGGTTCTTAATCTACCGGTTTCTTTTTGCTGAACCGCTACGTTACGGAGATGTAAAAAACAAGCACAAGTTGGTAAGCGTTGATGAGATACAAACACAAACTATATATATATATATATATTTATGATAGGATTGCTTTCAGTTTCGGTCAACAAAATGTACGGTATTAAGGTTGCAAAGCAAATAAAAAAAAATTACTCCTCTAATCTAAGTTACTTCGGTATTCAGGTACATAAATATCGGGCATCCAGTTTTAATAGAACGATAATTAATATTGTACAAGTCAAATTAAGGAACAATTGGTAACACAGCAAAACAAACGAGAAAGACACGTGTGGAGACATTTAAAATATCAACACAAAACCAATGAAACAATACTTACAGCTTTGTACTCATATTGTAATGACCTGGCCGCAGCATCCGCCATGGCGATCAATTAATAATATATCAAAAATAACAGTTATTAATTAGTTAATTGATTAATGAATCGAGGTAAAAATTTCGCCGACTCCGTCACAACATAAATATGGCGGTAGTGAAGGTCGCTTAGAACCACTACCACATTGTATGTGTGTGTGTGTGTTATAGTAACTGAATAAGGTGTTTTAAAAATGCTATTAAAAATTTATGTAAAATTAAATAGATATCCTTTTTACTTTATAATATTTATTCGGTACTTAATTAAAACTGCATAAAACATTTTAAGCTACTACGTCTATTAGTTTATTTCGTCCGTAAGCGACCACAAATAATATCCTGTATTGTGTAAGTCGGTGCTCGTCGTTCGCTTTTATTGCAGGAAGGATTTCAACTGAACTCATAAAAGTTAATGGAATCATGTTTACATCTAAATTAACCGATTGTTAAGGAGTTTTATCGGGTCACACTGCAGCATCAGTCATAAGCTACGAACCTAGAATTTTTCAACAGTGTGGATAGAGGGGAAATCGCTTGGCGCTTTTTCAGTTGACGGTGCAAGCGAGGTCACTCTGCACAGACTATTCGTGCGTGTGTGTGATTCACTGCTATTTCAAGCATGATGGGACATAAAACTTTATAACAGAGAGAGAGAGAGAGAGAAAGAGAAGCGCGTTTCTTTGTGTGTATCATGGTTATAATTCTTACTGCTATTTCTAGCATGTTGGGGCTTGTGAACCAGCCATTGGTACTACGCGTACACACACACACACACACATACAACACGACCTCGCTCGGTTGGGACTACATGTGTGTTACTTTCGCATCATCATTCCATAAAAATTGTTTGTGGGGAGGAAAATACTGAAAAACATCAATAGATGTGTGGGTGAGAAAGAAACGAGGAGGGAGGTTTTGAGATGTGCTAGAAACAACAGCCAGATCTTCCTTAAATCACACATTTTCCTCTGAAATTATTAACAATTGTTAAAAATGCTTCTCGCACGGGTGCGTAGCGAAAAAAAATGGCCAAAATCGTTTCGGACAGGTGTGTTGAGAGAGTGGCGGGAGTGAAAAAAAAAAAAAAAATTTTTGACGTGAAAAAGATGCCTCCCATCATTCTGAAGATTTTGGTGAAAAATATTGGAAAAAACCCGCCAAAACGGAAAAATTCCAACTTATGTGGGTCGTCTGATCCAAAACTCCGTTTTTCCAAAACTCCGTTTTTCCAAAACTCCTCCCCTCGCCCCTTCCGAAAATTTTTGCCGACAAATTTCTTTGTAATCATAATCTACACTGTTTGAAAGGTATTTGTATAAAATTTCATTAAAAAATACCTATTTTCCAGAAAGTTAGGAAGAAAATGTCGGGTCCTGCGAATTTTCCTCTGTGTGTGTGTGTGTGTGTTAATTGGATACAACATATCAAGCCTCAAAATTCTAGAATATTTTCTTCGTTTGGTAGATGCTTGTGTATAATGTATGAAATGCATTATTGCGATCCAGACATTTTATGCGGCTCAAAATCAGAACCAAAGATCGAATTCAATGACCAGTAGACAAAAACGATTTCTCTTTATCCACTTTCATCTATGTGAACCCGCTATTTTGTGAAAGAAGCGATATACTACATGTGATCGGGTACTAACTAATACCCTTTCGGCTGGTTGCACGGTTTTCAAATTCCGTGTCAACCGTGGGGTCTCTTCAAGATAGAAAATAATGCACCAAATTTTGAAGCTCATAATATATACTTCAAAAGAACCTTAGTAGTTTCCAACATACTAAAGGGGTGATTTACACTATAATATTTACTCCAGCCTCTTTACATTCTTATTTACAATGCAAAGGGAATCAACTTTGCATGACCAGGTAAACCGTAACTTTAGAGTGCGGTCTACCTGGCCATTTACACTTTAGCAGTCTAACCTTAACCCTTACTCCAATCTTAACCCTAACCCTGAACCCTAACTGATAACCGTAAAACTAACCCCTAACCCTAACCTTAAACTATAATCCAAATCATAGCCCAAACCGGTCATTTCTCAGTGTACATTACGGATACTGCGGTTGATCGCATGGTAAAGTAGCATCCTTTGCATCTTATTTCTCTGGGTGTCATAAATTAAGACTTGAGTAAATTCATTCAAATTTGATGCAAAAAGACCCCAATATTTTTGTATTTTTATATTGTTTAAATGCGTTTATTTGTGTCGTCAGTAAAAACCTTGTCATGTTAAATATTTTTCTTTTATGTATACTGGCCAGTGGAAATTCTTCTAACCATTGCACACAAATCGCTGACACCTAAATTTAAATATTGATCTTTTGGAGAGAACAAAGGATCAGTACGGATGATGGATGTCCTCTGTTTCAGCATCAAAACCGCTGAACTGTGAAATAAAACAGCGTATGAGATATGTCCGTTGGAAAACTTTGATCGTCTGAAATTTTATATATCTAAGTTACAGCGCTGAAAAAAAATGCTTAGCAGTATTTATTTTAATTCTTTATGTTCTTAGTTTTGAATTCAAATCCCGCCGAGGTTAACTTTGGTTTTCATCGTTTCAGGATCGGTAACGTAAAGTACTTGTCAAACACTCGGGTCAGTGGTATCAACTAGTCACCTCTCCTCGAAAATCTGCTGGTCTTTTGCCTAAACCGGAAACCGTAGATCTGAGGGAAATAACCACAGTAAAAAAGAGTTAATTCCCGTGGATCATTTTATTAAAAATGATTTTAACAGACAGTTCAGAATTAATGATGTGTTTGGAATTCTGGGTTTTGGTTATCAGCCAACAAACGGCAGAATGTGATCCCGACTTAGTATCTGCAACAAGAACAACCAATATTTAATATATCCAGAACTAGGTAACATTGCATAGTTCTTAAGATCCTACCCTTGTCATCAAAATACTGGACCAGATACTGCAATAGTTTGGGGTCCAAGGACCGGCAGCTCTGCAGTCTGCCCCCAAAAGACTCGAGAGACCTACACGGGGTGCATGTAGAGGCCTTGAAAATAGAACTGGACCTTTTGTTGTCAAGAGTTCCGAATGAACCAACTTTATGACAGGAAACACAAATGAAGGCAGCAACATCAAACTCCCTCGTTCACTAAGGAGGATTAATGAAAATGTAGCAACATCAATGACGGTGTTCCAGCATGGCCACAACCCTCGAGCTGAAACAAGTAAATGAATATATAGAACCAAATTCTATAATCAAGTAAATTTAGATATAAAATTCAAGGAATTAATTCTAATTGCCAGGAGCTTCACCTGGTACCACATCAAAAGGAATTCGGCACATTCATTGTTGGAAGTCAGAATTTTGTAAATCATGGAATCAATCTCAGAATTTGGAACAGTCTATAGAACATTCCATCATCGATTCTGCTTTCTGGTCTTTTGGAATTCGAAAATGTAGGATGAGTGCTTTTTTACAGCTGACTCACGGACAGTTGGTGCATTGATTCAAAACTGTTGAAACGAGCGAAAAGTGAACCAATAAGATTATTTGGCCTTTGTAATTCCAAAATCAAATTCTTTCCATGGCTAGTGATTGCCCCAAAATTCCAAATCTAACTACCATTTAACCATTTTAATCCTCTAACCTCTAATTCCATATTAGGTAAAGCTTAAATAGCCATTAAGTATTTTCTTTCATTTTCAGTTCATAATATGGCACTTTGCTTAATCAGTGAACCACATAATGCTACAATAAATCACCATATTCCAGTTATAGTTCTTCCAAACTTTCATTAAATTCTTTGCCATTCAATATTTGATTTTTGATGAGGTTAATAAATGCACACATAAATGGTGTTGGTGAGGAATGAGGTATAATCCTAACCCTAATCAGATTCCAATCGATTGTTCCACAAGTCTTTCTTTTCTTTGAGATCCAATCATAGGTGGCTTATTTCAGAAATAAATTGAATTTAAGAAGAGAGCAGCTACGCCTGTAGAAGCCCCATGTATCGATTTTAAAGCAATTGCTGTTATTTTCGAGTTAACGTTAGCCAAATATGCTACGTATATTTTATGGTGCCTCATTGACAGCCTTCAAACAAAATACAGGAATGCCTCACCATATCGCAGCTCACCTATCGCAGTTTATTATTGAAGCTTACGTCAAGATGGCGAGCTGGCAGAGTCGTTAGCGTGCCGGGTGAAATGCTTAGCGGTATTTCGTCTGTCTTTACGTTCTGAGTTCAAATTCCGCCTAGGTCGACTTTGCCTTTCATCATTTCGGGGTCGATAAATTAAGTACCAGTTGCATAGTGGGATCGATCTAATCGACTGGCCCTCTCCCCACAAATTTCAGGTCTTGTACCTAGGGTAGAAAAGAATATTATTATTTTAATCACGTACTTTCACTGTACTACCGAACATTAAATGATGATGATATATTCTTTTCTACTCTAGACACAAGGCCTGAAATTTTTGAGGACACGGCAAGAGGTCACCGATGAGTGAAATGCCACCAAGGCGAGTAAGCCAGGAGCCCGGCCACCATATTTGACGAATAAGATGCCCACAGCAATCATATATTACATTTTGATGTGTAGTTTATCTTTCTTTGTAATTAGCTGATATACTTTGTAGCGTCTTGCGTTACGAAGGTATTATCTTGCGTTACAAAGGTATTTTCATTACTACATCTTTTGAAAATAGATCCTTTAAAACATGCTAACTTGGTTCACTCGGAGTTCCTTTCCTGAAAAGCGCTGAAAGACTAAATAATAGTTTTAAACCAGAGACCGATTAAGTCTAAGAACCGTTCTTCATTTATAAAAGTTTTGGCCAATCTAGGGCTGTGGTAGAAGACACTTTCCGCGGTGTCGAGAAGCGGGATTGAACTGGAAACCAAATAGCTGGAAAGCAAACGTCTTAGCTACACATCCGTGCTATACACAAACAGCGCTGCCGCTTAAGATTGTGAAATAATTCTTTTTTTTTTCTAGAACAATGGATCTGGAAGCACACAACGCTATAGATAACTGCATACTCTTATTTTTTTACTCTTTTACTTGTTTCAGTCATTTGACTGTGGCCATGCTGGAGCAACGCGTTTAGTCGAGCAAATCGACCTCAGGACTTATTCTTTGTAAGTCTAGTACTTATTCTATCGTCCTCTTGTCGAACCGCTAAGTTACGGGGACGTAAACACACCGACATCGGTTGTCAAGCGAAGTTGGGGGACAAACACAGACACACAAACATATACACACACATACATATATATATATATATATATATATATATATATATATATATATATATATATACATATATACGACGGGCTTCTTTCAGTTTCCGTCTACCAAATCCACTCACAAGGCTTTGGTCTGCCCGAGGCTATAGTAGAAGACACTCGCCCAAGGTGCCACGCAGTGGGACTGAACCCAGAACCATGTGGTTGGTAAGCAAGCTACTTACCACACAGCCACTCCTACGTCTATAAACCATGTTGAAAAACCCTTTTGGACAGAAAGAGTCGAAGTCTGTCATGTCTACAGATGTAGTTTCGAATCCCAGAAGCAGCTTTGAACTTTTTGCATTCAAAGGGGTTCAATCTAATATTTACATGCCGTTATTTATAACCTTATGTGCCTCGAGATCCATTGTTCCCCCCCAAAGAATTATTTCACGTTCTCTCAAAGGTTTATGCAATTCTTATAACGTTCAAAATTGTCTTTTATAAACTGCGACCCGAGGTTGATGTGAATAGCAGAATAAATACTAAAGACTAATCGGTTGTAACAAAGACATGATTATTACTTTATTAATCCACATATATTCCGACTAATGATTGATATCACTAAATGATTAATATCACTAAACAAGCATTATGGCTAAATTAAGTTTATGTCTTATGTTTTATTGGGTACTAAAAAACAATTAATATAACATTAGTGTTTTGATCTTAAGGTTTAGACCATTTTTATGATATAGATTTTCAGAGAAGCTTACCGATACAGAGGCAACAACGACTTTCCAGGCCCTGATGATCTGGAACGTCTTTTCATCCGCCCTAATTTACAAGGAAGAACTTCAAGTTCTTGTGCCCACCGGACTAGTTTACGAGGTGGTCTTGTGTCATAATACTCTGCACAGTACAGTATAAGTAAACTCGTATCATTTATACTAATGAACTGGTATCTGTATTTCATTAAATTAATTAAATAAATTTAATATTTGTTTAATTTAAAGGTTACTTACTATCTCTGGTTTGGAACAAATCAATAATCCAGAAAGAATTTGGAACCAAAGGTTCCGGAAAATCGATGTTGTACTTGCATCAATAATACTCAAAGGAAGAACACAAGCGTCACACTTACAGTACAATGCCAAATCATGAGATATTGGAATATCCCTCCCTCCCTCCATCCCTCCCTCCCTCCCTCCCTCCCTCCATCCATCCATCCGTCCATCCGTCCGTCCGTCCGTCCGTTATCAACTCCTTCTCTCCCTCCATTCATCTAGTCATTACTCTATCCATCTTCTCTGCTCCTTATTCCTGGAAGAGTCACGGGAGAAAAGTCCTCAGGTATTGTCTCCATAAGGTCCTTTCAGAAGCAATACATTTTCTGGCTGGATTCCTAAGCATCACCAATTAAGACCATGGATATTCTCCCACCATCTCGTTCTTGGTCAGTTCCTGGGTCTCTTGCCATTTGGCTCGGTTTGAAGAATCTGTTTTGAAATTCTTTCCCGCGACATTTTAATCACATGTCTGTATTATCGGAGCTGTGACCGTTCAGTGAGGAGAAGCACTGGTTCGGCCCGAAGAAACTCCTTGATCCCTAACCCTACGCATCATATCTAGTAACACTACTCCAGAGATCCTTCAGAGGAACCCCTTTTCGGGGCCCTTGTATTCGAAATCGAAATCTTTCACAATTAAACATCATCAATGTTGAATGAACGATGTACTGTATACTTCTTTTATCTTTTACATGTCTCAGTCGCTAGACTGCGACCATACAGGGGCAGCGCCTAGAAGGGCTTTAGTCGAACGAATCGACTTGCAGCACCTATTTTAAAAGCCTGATATTTATTCTATCGGTCACTTTTACCGAATTGCTACGTTGTGGAAACGTAAACAAACCAATACCGGTTGTCAAGCAGTTGTAACACACACACACACACACACACACACATACGCGCGCACGCATATTTGTAAAGCGTCGGGCTGCTTTCAGTTTCCGTCAATTACAGTAGAAGATATGTGGTGAAGGTGCCACACAGTGAGATTGAACCTGGAACCATGTGATTGGGAAGCAAACTTCTTACCATAGACCCACGCATACTCCTCTACCAAATAAACATTTAACATTTTACAATTATTTAAGGCGGCGAGCTGGCAGAATCGTTAGCACACCGGGCGAAATGGTTTATGGCATTTCGTCCGACTCAGCGTTCTGAGTTCAAATATCTTTGTCTTTCGACCTTTTCGGGGTCGATAAAATAAGTACCAGTTGAACACTGGGATCGATTTAATCGACTTAGCCCCTCCCCTTAAACTTGCTGGCCCTGTGCCAAAATTTAAGCATGAGGAAACGTAATTCTAATTGCTTACGGAGGGTATCACTTTTTGACTTTATGTTTTAACTTGGGAAAATCTTCTTATACGTATATGGTACATCCGACCAGAAGTGGTTCTTTTACTTGTTTCAGTGATTTGACTGCGGCTATGCTGGAGCACCGCATTTAGTCGAGCAAATCGACCCCAGCACTTATTCTTTGTAAACCGAGTACTTATTCTATCGGCCTCTTTTGCCGAACTGCTAAGTTACGGGGACGTAAACGCACCAGCATCGGTTGTCAAGCGATGGTGGAGGGACAAACACAGACATATACACACATGCATATATATATATATATATATATATATATATATATATATATATATATATATATATATATATATATATATGTATAGTTTGGCGGGCTTCTTCCAGTTTCCATCTACCAAATCCACTCACAAAGCTTTGGTCGACCCGAGGCTATAGTAGAAGAAACTTGCCCAAGGTGCCACGCTGTGGAATTGAATCCGGAAACATATGGTTGGTAAGCAAGCTGCTTACCACACAGCCACTCCTGCGACGATTTCGTCTCATAAGACTATAACATCTCAAGATTAAGAATAATGGTGTTAAATTTTAGCCCACAAGGCCAGCAATTTCAGGAGAGGGAGTAAGTTATGTACACTGACCCAATGTGTAACTGGTACTTATTTTATCGAGCCTGAAAGGATGAAAGGCAGAGTCGACCTCCGTAGAATTTGAAGTCAGAATAATTTTGCCCGGTGTGCTAACGATTCTGCTAGTTTGCCATCAGATTTAAAATACTAATCAATAAAACACTTTGGTTTATCATGAAAACGAAAATGAGCCTTAACATTTTTTGAAAGAAAGTTTATGCATGTTTTGTAGATTGAGACGTGATATAACGAAGCCGTCGTTGAAAATATCAAAAAAAAAACGCAAAAACAGGAATGTGTTAAAATTATCAATCTACAGTACTATCAAAGTGACTGCTGCCTCATCTCAGGTTCATCAGGTTTACGTAATGTATTTATATATATTAAGCTTTGGATTGCTTAACGTAATTTTTTCAATTTTCTAGTGTCGTCTGAAGTGTTAGGCAAACTTCATCAAGAAATAGAAACAAGCGCGGTTAAAGTATGAATTATCTCCACTTAGACTTGTTGCTTACAAAAGTTATCTCCCTTAACAGACGTTGTCCGATAAAGTTATGACGTGGAGACATCGTTATGGCTTTAAAGTTAAAATCTATTTAGGCAAAGAGTAAAAATTAAAAAGGAAATTGAAGCGAATAGCTAAGACTAATTCATATCTGCAAATATAGGAGACAACTTCTGTAAATGAGTGAAAAGTTGCAAGAGTTTACAGTATGGTTGACATCCGAGGGCCTATAGAGAGAAAGGTATCAGGTTGGCCGTGGGGACGGAAGTTTGAGTTAGATTAATATTACTTGAGGTAATTGAATACAAGCTTCGGTTTGATCAAACGTTTCTGGGTCACAAAGGTAAGGGCATCTGATGTTGAAAAAAATTGAATTACCCAATGACCCCAAGAAATATCATTGATGATGTGTCCAGATGCAACCCAAGATGATGTACTGAAGAAAAACTGTAGAATCCAGCTTCTTGTGACGATATTAAGTGCATCTCTTGTTCTTTTATTTGATAATTCGCTCATTAACGAGTCATTGAGAAGCTACATTCTCTTGACGAGCCTGTCGTTAAAAAAATTCTTTTTACTCTGTGCTTTAAGGTAAAATATATTTTAACTTTTCTAATATGTTAATAATTATCATTGTATCGATCTGGCCATTAGATGTTGCTATATATCGCTGGTCACAATGCGCTTTCAGTTTTTTCTTGATTGCGCCATTCTTTTCCATCTCCTCTCAAATCGATTAATTAGATCGTCTTCCCGAATGGCCATTTCCCATCTCTTAGACACCATTCTGAAATTGCATGATCCTACCTCGTGCTTGTGTCGGTACTTTGTATTCACATTGTTCATTCCATTCCGTTCTCGAATGATCTAATTTCCAATGTGCTATAGTAATAATATTCCTAGCATGGATCTGTCCCATGGGCTTTTGCATTGTAGCCAATCGCTGTTCTTTCCTATTCGTAGTTGCCCATGTTTGACTTGTGTATAAGAGCGCAGGTAGGACGATGCTCTTGAAGTATCTGGCACGTATGGACTTGTCCAGCTTTGTTTTGAGTACATCCTCTCTTGAAGTAAACACCTTCCCCTTATTTTCTTTGAGATTTCAGCATCCATGTCTCGGTACTTATTCACTGTGTGCCCTAAGTAGACATACCCCTTTACTTTCACGACTTAATCGCTTCTTACTTCTATATGGATATGAGTTACATTTACAGAATATTTTCAACTCTCTCGCAGGATATGCTGATAGCATTGGGTATTTGATTTATAGTCAATCATGTGTTATCTATTACCCTGTGGTGAACACGATCAATGTGGTGGCAGTTGCAGGACACCCAAACTTTGGGTCATTTTCAAGACCTTCTCTTCCCTTTCTAAATTCTCCTGCCCACTTTTGCTCTTTTGATAAAAGCTGGAACGTCATTGCTTAATGTTGCAACCATGTCAGCATGAATGTTCTTGGAAGTTAAACCATTTTCCTGCAGGTATATATATATATATATATATATATATATATATATATATATATATATATATATATATATATATATATATATATATATATATATATATACATATACATATACATACATACATACACACGCACACACACGCACACATATAAAGAAACATTGATCATAGAACAGACATCAAATTCGAGTCAACGACTTTATATATAACACCATACCTCTAACATTTGATCACATATAAATATTACCATGGTTCTTAAACATATAATAATAATATACATAAAAACACAGAAGGTAAAAATATATATGTGAATAAAATACAAATATATAGAACGGCCTATCAAAAAAAGGTAAATATAAACGACTAAAAATTCATAAAAATTCTAAACCGTGTCATGCCACTAAAAAAGTAAATAAACAAACTAAGATAAAATAAAATATCAATCGACTAAAAATATTAAAAAAAAGTTTTTTACTCCCCTCACACAAGAGTACATCCCAAAAGTTCAATTCTTAAAAACCATAATAGGTTAGAGTACATGAGCAAAAAGAGTTCCACAAAATCAATTCAAACACACCTATGCCCATATATATATATATATATATATATATATATATATATATATATATATATATATATATATATATATATATATATATATATATATATATATATACAAGAATAAGGGCAGGGAATCGTCAATTAATAATATAATTAACAATTTTGCCAAGTAGTTCAGTATGAAAAAACCTTTATCGGTAAAACCATTTATCATCATAAATATACAGGGATTAGCATTGAGTTGCTTCTCCAACATACTGAAAATTTAGAAATAGCAGTCAAAGAACTACTGATTCTAAACTACAAATTTTTCTCTAAACGGATGGCGATATTTATGGCACACATATGCCTGAACTCACTAGCCGATGAATTCGTAAGTGCCTTTCTTATCGTTGATTTTTGGTGTCGCATGGCCAAAAGTTACCGTGAATTTTTTTAGAGACACTTTCAAATTTATCAGAATATCGGACTGAAGATTTGGAATAGAGAAATTTTCATTCTCTTAACCATGAAACGATCGTATCCGATTAACTAAAGACTTGTTTTGTTTATGCTTTTCTCCCTCCGGTTTTTTGTTCTATGTTTGCCATAAATATCGCCATCCGTTTAGAGAAAAATTTGTAGTTTAGAATCAGTAGTTCTTTGACTGCTATTTCTAAATTTTCAGTATGTTGGAGAAGCAACTCAATGCTAATCCCTGTATATTTATGATGATATATATATATATATATATATATATATATATATATATATATACTTTTCTGTTTTATTATACCATAAATCTGCAAATAATATTTTCAATACAGTAGTTGTATGCTGTCAACTTAATGTGACAGTCCCCTGAAGGGAATACTAATACTGTTGGTTAGACCTAGGAAGCTGCACCGCTTCCTGTCGGCCTTGACACATTTCCTGTGTCCTTATGTTTACAAGGGGGAGACAAGCACCTCCATCCAGCTAAGCCTGCATCCAGAGACATGTTTCTGAGTCTTTGCTCGTCATCAGTCTGGAGTAGCATGACCTGC